>NC_064639.1:804732891-804886146 GCF_023864345.2 Schistocerca serialis cubense | reverse complement strand
GCTGTTCATAAGCAGTGCTCGATGAAGTTATTTCGCTTTTTATTCGTTGCCTTTAATATTCTTCTCATCAGTGGTGAGTGCTGCCTGCAGAAAGCGTTTATCTTGCGAATTCGCGTGAAAGTTTGTGTTCCCTGTGAGGCCCACTACTTGGGATTAACTTGACTGCTCCAGCCAGGTGGCTCGTTGGTCTAGGGGTATGATTCCTGCTTTGGGTGCAGGAGGTCCCGGGTTCAAATCCCGGACGAGCCCTGCCATTTTGACCGTGCTGAAGAGTAGGTGGAACTCAGCCCCGGTTGCAGCTCCTCAATGAAGAGTTGACGCCTGTTATAGCACGTGGATATAACAAGAATGCGGCACCAGTAAAGTACGTAGGTGGAATTCGGTAGAAAGGCAGACGGTAATTTTGCATGCAACGGAAAACAAGGTTGTCTTTGCGGGATATGTGCACCGTGAGTGGAGATTCAGCTTAATTGTGCGACAGTCTACCCTCATCTTACTAGCGACGGCAACAACCAAGGGGTGGCATGTAAGATTGAGCGTGGCTAAGAGTTTCTCATTATTAGTTTGCATCACACTTTGACAGAGCTGTGACAAGGCGAGTAGGGTGAGCTCAGGAAAGCCAGTAGCAAGCGCACTTGAAGTAGCCCTGAAGAACCGGATTATAAATTTTGCCTGCCATAATGGAGCTAGGGGCGTTCTCAGTTACCAAATACCGGTGCAATAAGAGAGCAACAGTATTTGACAGTAAAATGACGCCCTATCCGTCTAGCATACAACATTGCTTGTCTCTGCATACGCGGACGTGAGGTCATCTCGGAAATGAAATCCGAAATGTAGATTAAAATTGTTGTGTTCCCGCCCGGGATCGAACCGGGGACCTTCTGCGTGTAAAGCAGACGTGATAACCGCTACACCACGGAAACAACGGTCATTTTCATGTACCACCCGGAGACTCGTAATAGCAACAGTTTCTCTTCTGTGTTAGCAAGGGCATCGGCTACGAGCTCCCTCCGATTCGTGAAGTTCCTGTAGTAAAAGACGTCGATGGAAACAATCTAACCGCGACAGACAGGGAGAACGCTGGCTGAGCTGCAGCCCTACATGGTGAGGCCATCAAAGGTGGCGTCATTCACATGCAGTGCGTTTTCGGAACGAATAGGCTCGTTGGTCTAGGGGTATGATTCCTGCTTCGGGTGCAGGAGGTCCCGGGTTCAAATCCCGGACGAGCCCTTGGTTTTGTACAACGGTGTGGTAACAAATCGCATGGCGGCGGCTGTTTCGCGCATTTCCAGGCCTCCAAGTCAGCGCTAAAATCCGACAACCAGTTCTGAAACCGTTTCATGTTTCATTTGAGCCGTGTGCACCCTGCTGATGGAACGTTTGAAGTTGATTTAAATGAACACAGTAGAGATCGTAGCAAGTGTCTTGCTGAGTGCGACGAAAACGGGTTTCCGCCCGCAATCGAGCCGGGGACCTTCTGCGTGTTCGGCACGGCGCCTGGGCTCGGCGGCAGCTGCTGCTCTTTCCTTCCTTACGAGATACCGTCGATTCGCGCAGTCGTTATTGCAAAAGATGTCACCAAAGGCAATCGCTTCGTTAGCGGCACTTTGCCTGGGCTCGGCGGCAGCTCTACATGGAGGCACCAGCAGCCCAGCCAGGCCGCCGCCGGCACCGGTGCGCCACAGCGCAAGGAGCCGGCGGCCGCCCTGCAATGCCCCTGTCGTTGCATATTCCACCCGCCTCATATCCTCTCCATGTCTGACTCACTACCCCAAATGACACTGCAGTCGACGTGCTTATTACTATCGCTTTTGGAAGAACCAAGGCGCAGTATTCTAGTGTCGAACCGGTACTGCAAATTGGGATTAAGCAAAAATTTATTGTGTGGTCGAGCGACAGCCTCGGCTCGCTCTTCCTACATGATCGCTTCTTGTGCGGAATAATTCCTAGCTCGCCGATGGCTTCAGAGTTGGTCTTCTCGAAGTTTTGCTTTCGCACTGCATTCCGCAATCTTTTCGTTATGAGTTGTGTGCTTCGGTTACCCGACTTTCTTGTGTTTAGTGCGTTTGGCATCTCTTAACCCTTAGCCACCGCTTGCCGAAATTTCCACACTATCATCTGTCGACCTGCAGAGCTCGATGAAGGCCTCGCGGCCGTTCCTGAGCTCGTGGAACGGTCGAATCTGTAGTTGTTTCCAGATCTCTCCCACACAACGGCCTCCCAGAAGCTTGGATTACAGAAGTACGCCACTACTCCCAGCCGGAGATTCACGATTGAAAGCAGAATGACATGAGCTACACGCAGCTCTGAAATTTTTTTTTTTTTTTTTTGTGTCTGACCTACTTTGAAAGACTTTGTAGTCGACTTACTTACTACTATCGCTGTTGGAAACCAGGTGATAACCGCACAGTATTTTAGAGACGATCAGGTAATGAAAATTTAGAATAAGTAAAACAGTATCAAAAGAAGTTGTGTGGTGGAGCAGCACATGCAATTCACGCTTCCTAGATAATCGTTACTGCATAGAATAATTCTTTTGTCTGCGGCGTCTTCAGTATCCGTCTTCTGGAAGTTTTGCTTGCAGTATATTGTGCAATCTTTTCGTTATGAGTTGGTGCTTGGTTTCCCGATGTTCTTTTGTTTAGTGCATTCGCCTTCTCTTAACCCTGAGGAACCACATACCGAAACTGAGGCACTGCCGGCTGTTCATAAGCAGTGCTCGATGAAGTTATTTCGCTTTTTATTCGTTGCCTTTAATATTCTTCTCATCAGTGGTGAGTGCTGCCTGCAGAAAGCGTTTATCTTGCGAATTCGCGTGAAAGTTTGTGTTCCCTGTGAGGCCCACTACTTGGGATTAACTTGACTGCTCCAGCCAGGTGGCTCGTTGGTCTAGGGGTATGATTCCTGCTTTGGGTGCAGGAGGTCCCGGGTTCAAATCCCGGACGAGCCCTGCCATTTTGACCGTGCTGAAGAGTAGGTGGAACTCAGCCCCGGTTGCAGCTCCTCAATGAAGAGTTGACGCCTGTTATAGCACGTGGATATAACAAGAATGCGGCACCAGTAAAGTACGTAGGTGGAATTCGGTAGAAAGGCAGACGGTAATTTTGCATGCAACGGAAAACAAGGTTGTCTTTGCGGGATATGTGCACCGTGAGTGGAGATTCAGCTTAATTGTGCGACAGTCTACCCTCATCTTACTAGCGACGGCAACAACCAAGGGGTGGCATGTAAGATTGAGCGTGGCTAAGAGTTTCTCATTATTAGTTTGCATCACACTTTGACAGAGCTGTGACAAGGCGAGTAGGGTGAGCTCAGGAAAGCCAGTAGCAAGCGCACTTGAAGTAGCCCTGAAGAACCGGATTATAAATTTTGCCTGCCATAATGGAGCTAGGGGCGTTCTCAGTTACCAAATACCGGTGCAATAAGAGAGCAACAGTATTTGACAGTAAAATGACGCCCTATCCGTCTAGCATACAACATTGCTTGTCTCTGCATACGCGGACGTGAGGTCATCTCGGAAATGAAATCCGAAATGTAGATTAAAATTGTTGTGTTCCCGCCCGGGATCGAACCGGGGACCTTCTGCGTGTAAAGCAGACGTGATAACCGCTACACCACGGAAACAACGGTCATTTTCATGTACCACCCGGAGACTCGTAATAGCAACAGTTTCTCTTCTGTGTTAGCAAGGGCATCGGCTACGAGCTCCCTCCGATTCGTGAAGTTCCTGTAGTAAAAGACGTCGATGGAAACAATCTAACCGCGACAGACAGGGAGAACGCTGGCTGAGCTGCAGCCCTACATGGTGAGGCCATCAAAGGTGGCGTCATTCACATGCAGTGCGTTTTCGGAACGAATAGGCTCGTTGGTCTAGGGGTATGATTCCTGCTTCGGGTGCAGGAGGTCCCGGGTTCAAATCCCGGACGAGCCCTTGGTTTTGTACAACGGTGTGGTAACAAATCGCATGGCGGCGGCTGTTTCGCGCATTTCCAGGCCTCCAAGTCAGCGCTAAAATCCGACAACCAGTTCTGAAACCGTTTCATGTTTCATTTGAGCCGTGTGCACCCTGCTGATGGAACGTTTGAAGTTGATTTAAATGAACACAGTAGAGATCGTAGCAAGTGTCTTGCTGAGTGCGACGAAAACGGGTTTCCGCCCGCAATCGAGCCGGGGACCTTCTGCGTGTTCGGCACGGCGCCTGGGCTCGGCGGCAGCTGCTGCTCTTTCCTTCCTTACGAGATACCGTCGATTCGCGCAGTCGTTATTGCAAAAGATGTCACCAAAGGCAATCGCTTCGTTAGCGGCACTTTGCCTGGGCTCGGCGGCAGCTCTACATGGAGGCACCAGCAGCCCAGCCAGGCCGCCGCCGGCACCGGTGCGCCACAGCGCAAGGAGCCGGCGGCCGCCCTGCAATGCCCCTGTCGTTGCATATTCCACCCGCCTCATATCCTCTCCATGTCTGACTCACTACCCCAAATGACACTGCAGTCGACGTGCTTATTACTATCGCTTTTGGAAGAACCAAGGCGCAGTATTCTAGTGTCGAACCGGTACTGCAAATTGGGATTAAGCAAAAATTTATTGTGTGGTCGAGCGACAGCCTCGGCTCGCTCTTCCTACATGATCGCTTCTTGTGCGGAATAATTCCTAGCTCGCCGATGGCTTCAGAGTTGGTCTTCTCGAAGTTTTGCTTTCGCACTGCATTCCGCAATCTTTTCGTTATGAGTTGTGTGCTTCGGTTACCCGACTTTCTTGTGTTTAGTGCGTTTGGCATCTCTTAACCCTTAGCCACCGCTTGCCGAAATTTCCACACTATCATCTGTCGACCTGCAGAGCTCGATGAAGGCCTCGCGGCCGTTCCTGAGCTCGTGGAACGGTCGAATCTGTAGTTGTTTCCAGATCTCTCCCACACAACGGCCTCCCAGAAGCTTGGATTACAGAAGTACGCCACTACTCCCAGCCGGAGATTCACGATTGAAAGCAGAATGACATGAGCTACACGCAGCTCTGAAATTTTTTTTTTTTTTTTTTGTGTCTGACCTACTTTGAAAGACTTTGTAGTCGACTTACTTACTACTATCGCTGTTGGAAACCAGGTGATAACCGCACAGTATTTTAGAGACGATCAGGTAATGAAAATTTAGAATAAGTAAAACAGTATCAAAAGAAGTTGTGTGGTGGAGCAGCACATGCAATTCACGCTTCCTAGATAATCGTTACTGCATAGAATAATTCTTTTGTCTGCGGCGTCTTCAGTATCCGTCTTCTGGAAGTTTTGCTTGCAGTATATTGTGCAATCTTTTCGTTATGAGTTGGTGCTTGGTTTCCCGATGTTCTTTTGTTTAGTGCATTCGCCTTCTCTTAACCCTGAGGAACCACATACCGAAACTGAGGCACTGCCGGCTGTTCATAAGCAGTGCTCGATGAAGTTATTTCGCTTTTTATTCGTTGCCTTTAATATTCTTCTCATCAGTGGTGAGTGCTGCCTGCAGAAAGCGTTTATCTTGCGAATTCGCGTGAAAGTTTGTGTTCCCTGTGAGGCCCACTACTTGGGATTAACTTGACTGCTCCAGCCAGGTGGCTCGTTGGTCTAGGGGTATGATTCCTGCTTTGGGTGCAGGAGGTCCCGGGTTCAAATCCCGGACGAGCCCTGCCATTTTGACCGTGCTGAAGAGTAGGTGGAACTCAGCCCCGGTTGCAGCTCCTCAATGAAGAGTTGACGCCTGTTATAGCACGTGGATATAACAAGAATGCGGCACCAGTAAAGTACGTAGGTGGAATTCGGTAGAAAGGCAGACGGTAATTTTGCATGCAACGGAAAACAAGGTTGTCTTTGCGGGATATGTGCACCGTGAGTGGAGATTCAGCTTAATTGTGCGACAGTCTACCCTCATCTTACTAGCGACGGCAACAACCAAGGGGTGGCATGTAAGATTGAGCGTGGCTAAGAGTTTCTCATTATTAGTTTGCATCACACTTTGACAGAGCTGTGACAAGGCGAGTAGGGTGAGCTCAGGAAAGCCAGTAGCAAGCGCACTTGAAGTAGCCCTGAAGAACCGGATTATAAATTTTGCCTGCCATAATGGAGCTAGGGGCGTTCTCAGTTACCAAATACCGGTGCAATAAGAGAGCAACAGTATTTGACAGTAAAATGACGCCCTATCCGTCTAGCATACAACATTGCTTGTCTCTGCATACGCGGACGTGAGGTCATCTCGGAAATGAAATCCGAAATGTAGATTAAAATTGTTGTGTTCCCGCCCGGGATCGAACCGGGGACCTTCTGCGTGTAAAGCAGACGTGATAACCGCTACACCACGGAAACAACGGTCATTTTCATGTACCACCCGGAGACTCGTAATAGCAACAGTTTCTCTTCTGTGTTAGCAAGGGCATCGGCTACGAGCTCCCTCCGATTCGTGAAGTTCCTGTAGTAAAAGACGTCGATGGAAACAATCTAACCGCGACAGACAGGGAGAACGCTGGCTGAGCTGCAGCCCTACATGGTGAGGCCATCAAAGGTGGCGTCATTCACATGCAGTGCGTTTTCGGAACGAATAGGCTCGTTGGTCTAGGGGTATGATTCCTGCTTCGGGTGCAGGAGGTCCCGGGTTCAAATCCCGGACGAGCCCTTGGTTTTGTACAACGGTGTGGTAACAAATCGCATGGCGGCGGCTGTTTCGCGCATTTCCAGGCCTCCAAGTCAGCGCTAAAATCCGACAACCAGTTCTGAAACCGTTTCATGTTTCATTTGAGCCGTGTGCACCCTGCTGATGGAACGTTTGAAGTTGATTTAAATGAACACAGTAGAGATCGTAGCAAGTGTCTTGCTGAGTGCGACGAAAACGGGTTTCCGCCCGCAATCGAGCCGGGGACCTTCTGCGTGTTCGGCACGGCGCCTGGGCTCGGCGGCAGCTGCTGCTCTTTCCTTCCTTACGAGATACCGTCGATTCGCGCAGTCGTTATTGCAAAAGATGTCACCAAAGGCAATCGCTTCGTTAGCGGCACTTTGCCTGGGCTCGGCGGCAGCTCTACATGGAGGCACCAGCAGCCCAGCCAGGCCGCCGCCGGCACCGGTGCGCCACAGCGCAAGGAGCCGGCGGCCGCCCTGCAATGCCCCTGTCGTTGCATATTCCACCCGCCTCATATCCTCTCCATGTCTGACTCACTACCCCAAATGACACTGCAGTCGACGTGCTTATTACTATCGCTTTTGGAAGAACCAAGGCGCAGTATTCTAGTGTCGAACCGGTACTGCAAATTGGGATTAAGCAAAAATTTATTGTGTGGTCGAGCGACAGCCTCGGCTCGCTCTTCCTACATGATCGCTTCTTGTGCGGAATAATTCCTAGCTCGCCGATGGCTTCAGAGTTGGTCTTCTCGAAGTTTTGCTTTCGCACTGCATTCCGCAATCTTTTCGTTATGAGTTGTGTGCTTCGGTTACCCGACTTTCTTGTGTTTAGTGCGTTTGGCATCTCTTAACCCTTAGCCACCGCTTGCCGAAATTTCCACACTATCATCTGTCGACCTGCAGAGCTCGATGAAGGCCTCGCGGCCGTTCCTGAGCTCGTGGAACGGTCGAATCTGTAGTTGTTTCCAGATCTCTCCCACACAACGGCCTCCCAGAAGCTTGGATTACAGAAGTACGCCACTACTCCCAGCCGGAGATTCACGATTGAAAGCAGAATGACATGAGCTACACGCAGCTCTGAAATTTTTTTTTTTTTTTTTTGTGTCTGACCTACTTTGAAAGACTTTGTAGTCGACTTACTTACTACTATCGCTGTTGGAAACCAGGTGATAACCGCACAGTATTTTAGAGACGATCAGGTAATGAAAATTTAGAATAAGTAAAACAGTATCAAAAGAAGTTGTGTGGTGGAGCAGCACATGCAATTCACGCTTCCTAGATAATCGTTACTGCATAGAATAATTCTTTTGTCTGCGGCGTCTTCAGTATCCGTCTTCTGGAAGTTTTGCTTGCAGTATATTGTGCAATCTTTTCGTTATGAGTTGGTGCTTGGTTTCCCGATGTTCTTTTGTTTAGTGCATTCGCCTTCTCTTAACCCTGAGGAACCACATACCGAAACTGAGGCACTGCCGGCTGTTCATAAGCAGTGCTCGATGAAGTTATTTCGCTTTTTATTCGTTGCCTTTAATATTCTTCTCATCAGTGGTGAGTGCTGCCTGCAGAAAGCGTTTATCTTGCGAATTCGCGTGAAAGTTTGTGTTCCCTGTGAGGCCCACTACTTGGGATTAACTTGACTGCTCCAGCCAGGTGGCTCGTTGGTCTAGGGGTATGATTCCTGCTTTGGGTGCAGGAGGTCCCGGGTTCAAATCCCGGACGAGCCCTGCCATTTTGACCGTGCTGAAGAGTAGGTGGAACTCAGCCCCGGTTGCAGCTCCTCAATGAAGAGTTGACGCCTGTTATAGCACGTGGATATAACAAGAATGCGGCACCAGTAAAGTACGTAGGTGGAATTCGGTAGAAAGGCAGACGGTAATTTTGCATGCAACGGAAAACAAGGTTGTCTTTGCGGGATATGTGCACCGTGAGTGGAGATTCAGCTTAATTGTGCGACAGTCTACCCTCATCTTACTAGCGACGGCAACAACCAAGGGGTGGCATGTAAGATTGAGCGTGGCTAAGAGTTTCTCATTATTAGTTTGCATCACACTTTGACAGAGCTGTGACAAGGCGAGTAGGGTGAGCTCAGGAAAGCCAGTAGCAAGCGCACTTGAAGTAGCCCTGAAGAACCGGATTATAAATTTTGCCTGCCATAATGGAGCTAGGGGCGTTCTCAGTTACCAAATACCGGTGCAATAAGAGAGCAACAGTATTTGACAGTAAAATGACGCCCTATCCGTCTAGCATACAACATTGCTTGTCTCTGCATACGCGGACGTGAGGTCATCTCGGAAATGAAATCCGAAATGTAGATTAAAATTGTTGTGTTCCCGCCCGGGATCGAACCGGGGACCTTCTGCGTGTAAAGCAGACGTGATAACCGCTACACCACGGAAACAACGGTCATTTTCATGTACCACCCGGAGACTCGTAATAGCAACAGTTTCTCTTCTGTGTTAGCAAGGGCATCGGCTACGAGCTCCCTCCGATTCGTGAAGTTCCTGTAGTAAAAGACGTCGATGGAAACAATCTAACCGCGACAGACAGGGAGAACGCTGGCTGAGCTGCAGCCCTACATGGTGAGGCCATCAAAGGTGGCGTCATTCACATGCAGTGCGTTTTCGGAACGAATAGGCTCGTTGGTCTAGGGGTATGATTCCTGCTTCGGGTGCAGGAGGTCCCGGGTTCAAATCCCGGACGAGCCCTTGGTTTTGTACAACGGTGTGGTAACAAATCGCATGGCGGCGGCTGTTTCGCGCATTTCCAGGCCTCCAAGTCAGCGCTAAAATCCGACAACCAGTTCTGAAACCGTTTCATGTTTCATTTGAGCCGTGTGCACCCTGCTGATGGAACGTTTGAAGTTGATTTAAATGAACACAGTAGAGATCGTAGCAAGTGTCTTGCTGAGTGCGACGAAAACGGGTTTCCGCCCGCAATCGAGCCGGGGACCTTCTGCGTGTTCGGCACGGCGCCTGGGCTCGGCGGCAGCTGCTGCTCTTTCCTTCCTTACGAGATACCGTCGATTCGCGCAGTCGTTATTGCAAAAGATGTCACCAAAGGCAATCGCTTCGTTAGCGGCACTTTGCCTGGGCTCGGCGGCAGCTCTACATGGAGGCACCAGCAGCCCAGCCAGGCCGCCGCCGGCACCGGTGCGCCACAGCGCAAGGAGCCGGCGGCCGCCCTGCAATGCCCCTGTCGTTGCATATTCCACCCGCCTCATATCCTCTCCATGTCTGACTCACTACCCCAAATGACACTGCAGTCGACGTGCTTATTACTATCGCTTTTGGAAGAACCAAGGCGCAGTATTCTAGTGTCGAACCGGTACTGCAAATTGGGATTAAGCAAAAATTTATTGTGTGGTCGAGCGACAGCCTCGGCTCGCTCTTCCTACATGATCGCTTCTTGTGCGGAATAATTCCTAGCTCGCCGATGGCTTCAGAGTTGGTCTTCTCGAAGTTTTGCTTTCGCACTGCATTCCGCAATCTTTTCGTTATGAGTTGTGTGCTTCGGTTACCCGACTTTCTTGTGTTTAGTGCGTTTGGCATCTCTTAACCCTTAGCCACCGCTTGCCGAAATTTCCACACTATCATCTGTCGACCTGCAGAGCTCGATGAAGGCCTCGCGGCCGTTCCTGAGCTCGTGGAACGGTCGAATCTGTAGTTGTTTCCAGATCTCTCCCACACAACGGCCTCCCAGAAGCTTGGATTACAGAAGTACGCCACTACTCCCAGCCGGAGATTCACGATTGAAAGCAGAATGACATGAGCTACACGCAGCTCTGAATTTTTTTTTTTTTTTTTTTGTGTCTGACCTACTTTGAAAGACTTTGTAGTCGACTTACTTACTACTATCGCTGTTGGAAACCAGGTGATAACCGCACAGTATTTTAGAGACGATCAGGTAATGAAAATTTAGAATAAGTAAAACAGTATCAAAAGAAGTTGTGTGGTGGAGCAGCACATGCAATTCACGCTTCCTAGATAATCGTTACTGCATAGAATAATTCTTTTGTCTGCGGCGTCTTCAGTATCCGTCTTCTGGAAGTTTTGCTTGCAGTATATTGTGCAATCTTTTCGTTATGAGTTGGTGCTTGGTTTCCCGATGTTCTTTTGTTTAGTGCATTCGCCTTCTCTTAACCCTGAGGAACCACATACCGAAACTGAGGCACTGCCGGCTGTTCATAAGCAGTGCTCGATGAAGTTATTTCGCTTTTTATTCGTTGCCTTTAATATTCTTCTCATCAGTGGTGAGTGCTGCCTGCAGAAAGCGTTTATCTTGCGAATTCGCGTGAAAGTTTGTGTTCCCTGTGAGGCCCACTACTTGGGATTAACTTGACTGCTCCAGCCAGGTGGCTCGTTGGTCTAGGGGTATGATTCCTGCTTTGGGTGCAGGAGGTCCCGGGTTCAAATCCCGGACGAGCCCTGCCATTTTGACCGTGCTGAAGAGTAGGTGGAACTCAGCCCCGGTTGCAGCTCCTCAATGAAGAGTTGACGCCTGTTATAGCACGTGGATATAACAAGAATGCGGCACCAGTAAAGTACGTAGGTGGAATTCGGTAGAAAGGCAGACGGTAATTTTGCATGCAACGGAAAACAAGGTTGTCTTTGCGGGATATGTGCACCGTGAGTGGAGATTCAGCTTAATTGTGCGACAGTCTACCCTCATCTTACTAGCGACGGCAACAACCAAGGGGTGGCATGTAAGATTGAGCGTGGCTAAGAGTTTCTCATTATTAGTTTGCATCACACTTTGACAGAGCTGTGACAAGGCGAGTAGGGTGAGCTCAGGAAAGCCAGTAGCAAGCGCACTTGAAGTAGCCCTGAAGAACCGGATTATAAATTTTGCCTGCCATAATGGAGCTAGGGGCGTTCTCAGTTACCAAATACCGGTGCAATAAGAGAGCAACAGTATTTGACAGTAAAATGACGCCCTATCCGTCTAGCATACAACATTGCTTGTCTCTGCATACGCGGACGTGAGGTCATCTCGGAAATGAAATCCGAAATGTAGATTAAAATTGTTGTGTTCCCGCCCGGGATCGAACCGGGGACCTTCTGCGTGTAAAGCAGACGTGATAACCGCTACACCACGGAAACAACGGTCATTTTCATGTACCACCCGGAGACTCGTAATAGCAACAGTTTCTCTTCTGTGTTAGCAAGGGCATCGGCTACGAGCTCCCTCCGATTCGTGAAGTTCCTGTAGTAAAAGACGTCGATGGAAACAATCTAACCGCGACAGACAGGGAGAACGCTGGCTGAGCTGCAGCCCTACATGGTGAGGCCATCAAAGGTGGCGTCATTCACATGCAGTGCGTTTTCGGAACGAATAGGCTCGTTGGTCTAGGGGTATGATTCCTGCTTCGGGTGCAGGAGGTCCCGGGTTCAAATCCCGGACGAGCCCTTGGTTTTGTACAACGGTGTGGTAACAAATCGCATGGCGGCGGCTGTTTCGCGCATTTCCAGGCCTCCAAGTCAGCGCTAAAATCCGACAACCAGTTCTGAAACCGTTTCATGTTTCATTTGAGCCGTGTGCACCCTGCTGATGGAACGTTTGAAGTTGATTTAAATGAACACAGTAGAGATCGTAGCAAGTGTCTTGCTGAGTGCGACGAAAACGGGTTTCCGCCCGCAATCGAGCCGGGGACCTTCTGCGTGTTCGGCACGGCGCCTGGGCTCGGCGGCAGCTGCTGCTCTTTCCTTCCTTACGAGATACCGTCGATTCGCGCAGTCGTTATTGCAAAAGATGTCACCAAAGGCAATCGCTTCGTTAGCGGCACTTTGCCTGGGCTCGGCGGCAGCTCTACATGGAGGCACCAGCAGCCCAGCCAGGCCGCCGCCGGCACCGGTGCGCCACAGCGCAAGGAGCCGGCGGCCGCCCTGCAATGCCCCTGTCGTTGCATATTCCACCCGCCTCATATCCTCTCCATGTCTGACTCACTACCCCAAATGACACTGCAGTCGACGTGCTTATTACTATCGCTTTTGGAAGAACCAAGGCGCAGTATTCTAGTGTCGAACCGGTACTGCAAATTGGGATTAAGCAAAAATTTATTGTGTGGTCGAGCGACAGCCTCGGCTCGCTCTTCCTACATGATCGCTTCTTGTGCGGAATAATTCCTAGCTCGCCGATGGCTTCAGAGTTGGTCTTCTCGAAGTTTTGCTTTCGCACTGCATTCCGCAATCTTTTCGTTATGAGTTGTGTGCTTCGGTTACCCGACTTTCTTGTGTTTAGTGCGTTTGGCATCTCTTAACCCTTAGCCACCGCTTGCCGAAATTTCCACACTATCATCTGTCGACCTGCAGAGCTCGATGAAGGCCTCGCGGCCGTTCCTGAGCTCGTGGAACGGTCGAATCTGTAGTTGTTTCCAGATCTCTCCCACACAACGGCCTCCCAGAAGCTTGGATTACAGAAGTACGCCACTACTCCCAGCCGGAGATTCACGATTGAAAGCAGAATGACATGAGCTACACGCAGCTCTGAAATTTTTTTTTTTTTTTTTTGTGTCTGACCTACTTTGAAAGACTTTGTAGTCGGCTTACTTACTACTATCGCTGTTGGAAACCAGGTGATAACCGCACAGTATTTTAGAGACGATCAGGTAATGAAAATTTAGAATAAGTAAAACAGTATCAAAAGAAGTTGTGTGGTGGAGCAGCACATGCAATTCACGCTTCCTAGATAATCGTTACTGCATAGAATAATTCTTTTGTCTGCGGCGTCTTCAGTATCCGTCTTCTGGAAGTTTTGCTTGCAGTATATTGTGCAATCTTTTCGTTATGAGTTGGTGCTTGGTTTCCCGATGTTCTTTTGTTTAGTGCATTCGCCTTCTCTTAACCCTGAGGAACCACATACCGAAACTGAGGCACTGCCGGCTGTTCATAAGCAGTGCTCGATGAAGTTATTTCGCTTTTTATTCGTTGCCTTTAATATTCTTCTCATCAGTGGTGAGTGCTGCCTGCAGAAAGCGTTTATCTTGCGAATTCGCGTGAAAGTTTGTGTTCCCTGTGAGGCCCACTACTTGGGATTAACTTGACTGCTCCAGCCAGGTGGCTCGTTGGTCTAGGGGTATGATTCCTGCTTTGGGTGCAGGAGGTCCCGGGTTCAAATCCCGGACGAGCCCTGCCATTTTGACCGTGCTGAAGAGTAGGTGGAACTCAGCCCCGGTTGCAGCTCCTCAATGAAGAGTTGACGCCTGTTATAGCACGTGGATATAACAAGAATGCGGCACCAGTAAAGTACGTAGGTGGAATTCGGTAGAAAGGCAGACGGTAATTTTGCATGCAACGGAAAACAAGGTTGTCTTTGCGGGATATGTGCACCGTGAGTGGAGATTCAGCTTAATTGTGCGACAGTCTACCCTCATCTTACTAGCGACGGCAACAACCAAGGGGTGGCATGTAAGATTGAGCGTGGCTAAGAGTTTCTCATTATTAGTTTGCATCACACTTTGACAGAGCTGTGACAAGGCGAGTAGGGTGAGCTCAGGAAAGCCAGTAGCAAGCGCACTTGAAGTAGCCCTGAAGAACCGGATTATAAATTTTGCCTGCCATAATGGAGCTAGGGGCGTTCTCAGTTACCAAATACCGGTGCAATAAGAGAGCAACAGTATTTGACAGTAAAATGACGCCCTATCCGTCTAGCATACAACATTGCTTGTCTCTGCATACGCGGACGTGAGGTCATCTCGGAAATGAAATCCGAAATGTAGATTAAAATTGTTGTGTTCCCGCCCGGGATCGAACCGGGGACCTTCTGCGTGTAAAGCAGACGTGATAACCAGTCTGCCTTCGGCAGTGACACAGTGCGGACCGTGTTGCCTGCCGGCCGCGCTGTGGTGCGCGCGCCTGTTTGTTTACGCCGGAGCAGCTTCGCGTGTGCGGTGTTGTGAGTTTCGAACGAGATGGCACACTCGTACAGAAAAACGACTTTGAAGTTCAGTTTTGCGAACGACTATACACGACCAAAGGCACACGAGATTGAACGTTTCTTCAGAGAAGAGGTAAAAATCGATCCACAGGAAATCGTGGGAATCAATTTATCGCTCGTTTCAAGCGTCGTCTATGTCAAGCTTGTTGACGAGGCTGCTTGCGAAAGACTTCTACAACGATCACCGAACGGGTATCGTTTCTGTCATGCCGACGGGAATGTTGGTGCGGTTACAGTCGATCATGCAGGAATGGGGATCCGCACTATACGAGTCTTCGAACTTCCGTTTGAGGTCCCGTCTGAACTTGTTACCGACGCCTTTCGCCCATATGGTACAGTTCTATCCCATGTGGCCGAAAAATGGACGAGTTTTACCACGTACCCCGTTTTAAATGGGGTGAGACAAATACGGATAGAACTGCGCAAGCACGTCCCCTCTTATTTGTACATAGGAGGTTGTCGAGCGATTATAATCTATGATGGGCAACCTCGCACTTGCTCGGGGTGCGGGAAAGAAGGTCACGTCCGCTCGGAATGCCTCCAGCGACGTTTAGTGCAAACTCCACGGGATGACGTTCAGGCGCCACAACCGACGACTGTCTTACCGTTGACCTTTGTGGAAGCCCTGAGAGGCGACGTGAGGGAGACTTCCGATGGGCACCAGCAGCTGCCCCCTATAGAGAACATGGACGCCAACGGGCTGGAACTCCGACCACCGGTTCCACCACAGCAGACACAGGACACCACAGAAGAGATGCAGCTGACGGCCGCTCCAGGCTCATCCGTGGTGGCTGCCAGTGCTTCCACCGAGAGCGTGATAGGCCAGGCCCAAGACGGAGGATACGCAACCCCAACAGCCGATGCGGAAGCAAGGCAACGGAAACAGCGTTCGCCGAAGAGAAGAAAGAAGCGTCGACTGACTTCTGCTGACGATAGCCATAGTCCCGAGGGGACAGTGGACGACAACGACAGTATCGACCTGAGACCAGTGGATTCAACAGATACCGAGATGACGATGCAGGAACTACAAAGCGACGATAACTTGAACTCTCCTTCTGGTAACCGGAAGGCGGAAGTGGAGATGACAACTGTCCAACATCAGAGCGATGACAACGTTACCTCCCATCCTTCGACCAGTTCCGGAAATATGCTGGGGGACTGGGCGCAAGAAATGGACCAACAGGAACAGGATGAAAATACGAACGCGACGATTGAGGACAGTCCTGGCCAGAGGCCGGGAGGGGTCGGGAAATGTTGACCAACTTAGTGTGTTGAGGAGCGCCGGGGGTGCAGATGGACGCTTAATGACACCGCCCTACAACTGATGAACACAAGCCAGGCGTACCGCATTGCCACGATAAACATTAATGGCATACGGACACCGCTTAAAATTCAAATGCTGAAAGATATGTTACGCGCTGCGGACGTGGATATTGTACTCCTACAAGAAGTGCGTTTCACATCGCCGCCAGAGTTCTACGGTTACGAGGCACATTATTCAGTGCACGATGAAAGTGGATGCGGTGTGGCGATTCTCACCAGGGAAGGAATAGGAGTGGAGGACGTCAGGTCTCTCCCTTCGGCACGCGGCATAGCGGTCACTGTCGACGGCGTTCGTTTCATCAATTTATACGCACCATCTGGCTCCACAAAACGAAGAGAAAGGGCGACTTTTTACACCGAAGAGATAGCACCGTTGTTCGCTGGACGCTTTGATAACTATATAGTGGGCGGCGACTTTAATTGTGTCGTCGACAAAAAGGACCAAGTACCTCATTATGTGCCATGCATGGAACTGCGTGCGTTGATTACCGAAATGGCGCTTCTGGATACCTGGGAACTGCAGCATGGTGACAGACCGGGTTATACGTTTGTCACGGGACACTCGGCGAGTAGACTTGATAGAGTGTACGTGACACGCACTCTACGGACGACGATACTGGATGCCGAAATCTGGCCAGCGGCTTTTACGGATCATATGGCGTACGTCTGTACGATTTCACTAACGCGTCAGAAGATATGGCGGAGTAAAGGTCACTGGAAAATGAATTGTGCACTTTTACGTGACACTGAATGTCACCGGTCGATAGAGGCGGCCTGGGAGACCTGCGTTCGCCGCCAACGAGCATACACCTCGGTTCTCCAGTGGTGGATTAAATGCGCAAAACCAACGTTACGGCGAACGTTGATACGATACGGGCAGGACAAATCGCAGTGGAACCGCACAACGGCTGATTTTTATTTTACAGCCCTGAGGGAGCTGATGACCCAACAACCATCGCCGGAAAGGCACACGGCCATGCGCAGGATAAAAGCCAAGTTATTACAGCTGACGAGACTAAGAATGGAAGGTATAATGGTCCGGGCGAGACTGGCGGACACAGTTGCTGCCGAAACCCCCTCCATGCACCACGTGGTACGTGAACGCCAACGACGACGCAGGACTTTGATCAGGGAACTAATCTCTGAAACTGGCCAGCAAGTTGTGCACCAGCGTGATATTGCGCATGTGTTTACCGACTATTTCCGCCAGTTATATGGACCTGTACATGTGAACCACGAGACACTACATGATGTCATCTCGGAAATGCCAGATAGAGGACCACCACTGGATGCAGAGACTTTCATCACAGCGATAACAGAGGACGAGCTGACAGACGCAATTGCCAGGGGGGCTCCGAACAAGTCCCCAGGACAGGACGGCTTCCCAATTGAATTTTACCGCGCCTTTGCATACCTCATGGGACTGACCTGGATTCAGATGTACAACGAACTCCTGTTACCGCAGACTGAGATACCTGCCGAATTCACGGAGGGTATCATCATCCCAATACCCAAACCACGCGGTGGCAGAAATCCAGGAGATTATAGACCACTCACTCTCTTGAACTGCGACTATAAGATTTTCGCGCGCATCCTTGGGGCTCGCCTGCGGTCTTCACTTTCTGATAGACTCCTCATAGATCAAACTTGCCTCGGCGGTAAGAGCAACGTACATACGGCGCTCAGTGACTACCGAGATATCATCGCGTTAGCAGCGGCATGCCGAGTGCGTGGGGCACTCGTCGCTATTGACTTCGATCATGCATTCGACAGAGTGGATCATACCTTTTTGCATGCGGTGATGGGCAGATTGGGAATCCCACAGGCCTTCATCCTAGTGATCATGCGACTGTTACACGGCGTACGATCCAAGGTCTCGGTGAATGGGCGGGGCACTGACTACATCGTTATTTCAAGGTCAGTTCGTCAAGGTTGCCCCCTTTCGATATTTTTGTATGCAATGGCTTTGGAACCCTGTCTATATGGTCTCCGAAGACGGTTGGAGGGAGTGCCGTTGCCACAACTGACCTTTCATTGCCGCGCTTATGCCGACGATATGATGCTGGTGGCACGGACAGGCGAAGAAGTACGTACGGCGTTGGCATGGATACAGCGATATGGGATGGCGGCAGGAAGCGTGCTTAATCTACAAAAAACACGCTGCATGAATGTCGGTCGAGGATTACAACCGGGGGAGGAAGGCCCGCTCATCTTGGTTAAGACCATAAAATGCCTAGGTATTACGTTCCACACGGATGTGCAGCGGACAGCAGCGGATAACTACCGACGCATATTGAAGCTGATGCGGACAATGGTGCTGTTAC
Organism: Schistocerca serialis cubense; assembly: GCF_023864345.2. Classification (NCBI taxonomy): domain Eukaryota; kingdom Metazoa; phylum Arthropoda; class Insecta; order Orthoptera; family Acrididae; genus Schistocerca; species Schistocerca serialis. Next base: position 804,867,939 of record NC_064639.1, on the reverse strand, counting down.
AGAAATTAAGAGCGTTGGATATGATTCAGAGGGTGACCTATGTTAACGTATACCTAGCACCGAGACTCACTCACGTAGCGCATGTCCTGCCTTTAACGCGCACAATGGCATCACGGATACAAGCAACTTTCGGAACCTACGTGAGTGTGGGACACCTGTTTAAGATCCGATACACAACGCTTACGCTACCACCTGGAGAGGGTGGACTTGGTCTAGTGAACGTATATGAAAAGGCACGGGCGTTATTCGTCAGTACGATTTTCCGACAGTGGCGCGGTCAATTTCGCAATATCTCGGGTGCGTTGGCCGACGTACTAGCGCCCACTTCAATGCTGCCCCCAGTCGATGTGGGCCATATTTCACCGAAGCTGTCACATTTCAAGTCTTTTTTTTTTGGAGCTTAGCTATGTCAGAGATTTCTTCCCAACAACACGACTACCGACGACGCGAGACGTATACCAACTCTTACTGCGCCGGTGCCCCAGGAATACCCTGGAAAAGAAGTACCCAGACAAGAACTGGCGACAGATATGGCGCGTTATACGGAACGTTTACCTCCCAACGTCGGTACGCTCAACATGGTATGTGGTGATAAATAGGAAGTTCGCAACGAATCAACGGCGGCACGCGATTCATTTGGCAGACACTCCACTATGTTTAGGCTGCGCAACAGTGGACACTGATGAACATCGTTTAACATGTAGTGGGACGGCTCCAGTGTGGCACTTGGCACAACAGATATTGGCGTTCCTGTTACGCTCCGCCCCTCACACAATTTCATCAGACACGCTTTTTTTCCCCCAAGAATATTATTTCCCGGTCCAAAAAACCAATGCAGTGACATGGGTGCGGGGAATGGTGGTGGGCTACGTGTATAACGAATCGGAAAAGGACAAAATTGATTTTTGGCATTTTCTCCTGGATGGACACACGAAGCTGCAACAGCATAAGAAATATAGACAAGACTTCGCTAATTACTTGCGACTTACATTTACCGACCCGCCGGCCAGATGGGGTGTGACGGGTGAGAGATGAGATAGACGAAGAAGCCGAGATAGACATCGATCACAATTACGGACCCTTAGTTCATTTCGAGAAGACGACCCAGTCTTACACCAACGTCTGGAGAACGAGTCGATAGATGGCTCTCTTGCTCTATCGAACGTCGGGTCGTGAGCAGGTGTCGCCCCCGACACGAATTTCATTTCATTGCTACAGGAGCATGTTTCTTTTGTATTTGTACTATCCGCAATGTCTTCATGTCTTTCATTTGGGAATTTTCAGTTTTATTCACTTCATTAATTAATTAATTTTCTAAGTAGCCACTATTTGTCAACATATGGACTTTGTAGACACTATTTATGCGATAGTACAACAACATGTATGTCAGCAAAGGTGGTAAGCCTGACATTGGATTTAAAAAAAAAAAAAAAAAAAAAAAAAAAAAAAAAAAAAAAAAAAAAAAAAAAAGGATGGTAGAGCACTTGCCCGCGAAAAAAAAAAAAAAAAAAAAAAAAAAAAAAAAAAAAAAGGGGTATGATTCCTGCTTTGGGTGCAGGAGGTCCCGGGTTCAAATCCCGGACGAGCCCTGCCATTTTGACCGTGCTGAAGAGTAGGTGGAACTCAGCCCCGGTTGCAGCTCCTCAATGAAGAGTTGACGCCTGTTATAGCACGTGGATATAACAAGAATGCGGCACCAGTAAAGTACGTAGGTGGAATTCGGTAGAAAGGCAGACGGTAATTTTGCATGCAACGGAAAACAAGGTTGTCTTTGCGGGATATGTGCACCGTGAGTGGAGATTCAGCTTAATTGTGCGACAGTCTACCCTCATCTTACTAGCGACGGCAACAACCAAGGGGTGGCATGTAAGATTGAGCGTGGCTAAGAGTTTCTCATTATTAGTTTGCATCACACTTTGACAGAGCTGTGACAAGGCGAGTAGGGTGAGCTCAGGAAAGCCAGTAGCAAGCGCACTTGAAGTAGCCCTGAAGAACCGGATTATAAATTTTGCCTGCCATAATGGAGCTAGGGGCGTTCTCAGTTACCAAATACCGGTGCAATAAGAGAGCAACAGTATTTGACAGTAAAATGACGCCCTATCCGTCTAGCATACAACATTGCTTGTCTCTGCATACGCGGACGTGAGGTCATCTCGGAAATGAAATCCGAAATGTAGATTAAAATTGTTGTGTTCCCGCCCGGGATCGAACCGGGGACCTTCTGCGTGTAAAGCAGACGTGATAACCGCTACACCACGGAAACAACGGTCATTTTCATGTACCACCCGGAGACTCGTAATAGCAACAGTTTCTCTTCTGTGTTAGCAAGGGCATCGGCTACGAGCTCCCTCCGATTCGTGAAGTTCCTGTAGTAAAAGACGTCGATGGAAACAATCCAACCGCGACAGACAGGGAGAACGCTGGCTGAGCTGCAGCCCTACATGGTGAGGCCATCAAAGGTGGCGTCATTCACATGCAGTGCGTTTTCGGAACGAATAGGCTCGTTGGTCTAGGGGTATGATTCCTGCTTCGGGTGCAGGAGGTCCCGGGTTCAAATCCCGGACGAGCCCTCGCGTTTTGTACAACGGTGTGGTAACAAATCGCATGGCGGCGGCTGTTTCGCGCATTTCCAGGCCTCCAAGTCAGCGCTAAAATCCGACAACCAGTTCTGAAACCGTTTCATGTTTCATTTGAGCCATGTGCACCCAGCTGATGGAACGTTTGAAGTTGATTTAAATGAACACAGTAGAGATCGTAGCAAGTGTCTTGCTGAGTGCGACGAAAACGGGTTTCCGCCCGCAATCGAGCCGGGGACCTTCTGCGTGTTCGGCACGGCGCCTGGGCTCGGCGGCAGCTGCTGCTCTTTCCTTCCTTACGAGATACCGTCGATTCGCGCAGTCGTTATTGCAAAAGATGTCACCAAAGGCAATCGCTTCGTTAGCGGCACTTTGCCTGGGCTCGGCGGCAGCTCTACATGGAGGCACCAGCAGCCCAGCCAGGCCGCCGCCGGCACCGGTGCGCCACAGCGCAAGGAGCCGGCGGCCGCCCTGCAATGCCCCTGTCGTTGCATATTCCACCCGCCTCATATCCTCTCCATGTCTGACTCACTACCCCAAATGACACTGCAGTCGACGTGCTTATTACTATCGCTTTTGGAAGAACCAAGGCGCAGTATTCTAGTGTCGAACCGGTACTGCAAATTGGGATTAAGCAAAAATTTATTGTGTGGTCGAGCGACAGCCTCGGCTCGCTCTTCCTACATGATCGCTTCTTGTGCGGAATAATTCCTAGCTCGCCGATGGCTTCAGAGTTGGTCTTCTCGAAGTTTTGCTTTCGCACTGCATTCCGCAATCTTTTCGTTATGAGTTGTGTGCTTCGGTTACCCGACTTTCTTGTGTTTAGTGCGTTTGGCATCTCTTAACCCTTAGCCACCGCTTGCCGAAATTTCCACACTATCATCTGTCGACCTGCAGAGCTCGATGAAGGCCTCGCGGCCGTTCCTGAGCTCGTGGAACGGTCGAATCTGTAGTTGTTTCCAGATCTCTCCCACACAACGGCCTCCCAGAAGCTTGGATTACAGAAGTACGCCACTACTCCCAGCCGGAGATTCACGATTGAAAGCAGAATGACATGAGCTACACGCAGCTCCGAAATTTTTTTTTTTTTTTTTTTTGTGTCTGACCTACTTTGAAAGACTTTGTAGTTAGTCGGCTCTCAGCCGTGGCAGCGTGCGGACGGCCCCGCGCGCCGGCCAGTGCTCCGCTGCAGGCGTTGTTTACTTCCGCGTCGTAGCTTTCAGGCTTGCGTCCGTCCACTGTGAACAACATGTCGAGCGCTTACCGCCGTGCGACCCTTAAAGTTTCCTTCCCAGCTGAACATGCGCGACCTCGTGCACATGAAGTTGAAACGTTCATACGTGAAGAAGTTCGTTTAGATCCTAACCACGTTATCGGAATCCATTTTTCGATCATGAGTAGTGTCGTTCATATTAAAATGACAAACACCGAGGTGTGTGAAGATGTTATTCGCCGCCATGCCAATGGACTTAAGTTCAAATACTCTGGTGGTCACGTCGGAGCTGTAACACTTGAACTCGCAGAGTACGGTCAACGCACGATTAGGGTGTTTGAACTACCTTTTGAAGTGCCGAAGGACGAAGTTGTCTCTGCGTTACAACCATACGGTAACGTCATCGGTTACGTAGAAGAAAAATGGCAAACCTTCACGACCTACCATGTCCTTAATGGTGTGCGTCAGGTCAAAATTGAACTAAAAAAACATATTCCATCATACCTGACCATTGGCGGGGTGCGAGCCATTGTCATGTACGACGGCCAACCCCGAACATGTGCGGGTTGTGGACAAGAAGGCCACGTCAGATCCGCCTGCATGCGACGCCGCCTGATCCAGACGCCGGTCGGCGAGGAAGCGTCCCCAGCGGTGATGACTCAGATCCCTGTTACATACGCCAAGGTTGCCCAGGAAGGTAGCACGTCTACACAGAGTCTTCCTGCTCCGTTGACGTCGTCTGATCAGGTAGATACAACCGCTCCTGAGATTCCTTCTGAGGTGCCCCAGACGCCAGATCCTAACCTGCCGAATCATCGCAGCACTGTGACTGAAAATGCTACTGAGATGGACGTTGATCCGGGAGTGGTACCTACTTCTGCTTTCCTTCAGACTGGTCCGGAGTCAGACGAAAGCCACCCGCCATCGGACTCTGAACGACTTGTTCGAAAACAAGGGTCGACACGAAAGAGAAAGAAACGTAGCCGTACACCCCCTGATGAATCCATTCTACGGATGGATACCGGGGATGCAGACCCGAAGATGGACGACAAACCGATCTTTGATGACCGAAAGGCTGATGCGACAGACCCGCCACAGGCGACCACTGGCAACGAACACCCCTCATTACTGACGCCGTCGCCCCCACAGGTCGACGTTGAAGAGAGCCTATCCGATGAGACGAAAACTACGTCTCCTCTCCACGTGGATGACGTGCACAGCCGATGCCCTACCGCAGCATCAGTCTCCTGGGCAGACGACGTGGAGATCGAAGGGACTGGGGTGGACGCTGCTGATGATGGGGCACCTCCATCGGTTGCGCCCGCGCCCGCAAACTCTCCACAATAGCAGCCTCTTCAGCGGACCGGCAAGATCGACGACCTCTCGCTCCTGAAGAAGAAACCCCGCCTGTGCCTGTGGGACTCCAACACCAGCATTATCGTGTCGCAACGATTAACCTCGCGACCATTCGTGCGCCCCACAAACTAGCGCTGCTCCGCGATATGATTTATGATGCGGACATAGATATTGCGCTTTTTCAGGAAGTGCATGTCGCCGATTTTTCACCACCACATGGCTTCACGGTGCATCTTTCTCCCGCCTCGGACACCGGTAGTGGTGTTGCCATCATCTTACGCGAAGGTCTTCCTGCCGAAGATGTCCTATACCTCCCCAGCGGCAGAGGTATGGCCCTTACTCTCTTTGGTGTACGCATCATCAATATTTATGCGCCGTCGGGCTCCAGCTACCGTCGTGAACGCAATGCCTTCTTCGCGAATGAAGTCACACCCCTTTTTATGGGACCACACGATGACTGGATCATGGGTGGAGACTTCAACTGCACCCAGCGACCTCAGGATCAATTGCCGCGTCACTCACCGTGCGCCGCTCTGGAAACAGTCGTCACGCGGCTACAATTTGTCGACACGTGGAGACATGTTCACGGTGATCTTTTGGGCTTTACGTACCACACTGCGCACTCCTCTAGCCGACTGGATCGCATCTACATCTCGCGATCCCTAATTCAACACACTCGACAGGCTGAAATCTGGCCTGTTGCTTTCTCAGACCATGAGGCTTACTTCTGTGATGTTGTTCTCACAAGACAGGCAGTATGGCACGGACGTGGTTTATGGAAACTGAACACGGCACTTCTTAATTCACCTGACTGTCGACTTCTAATAGAAGACACTTGGATCACATGTAATAGACGCCGACCCACGTATCCGTCTACCATATCCTGGTGGATCCAGTGTGCAAAACCTGCTCTTCGAAAAACTTTAATCCGGTATGGCAAAGATGTTGTCGCCTGGAGGAAGAGCACTATGGACTTTTACTACAGGATCCTACGAGAATGCTCCGCGATTCCAGCCTCCCCTGAGCGCCATACAAGGATGAACCAAGCTAAGGCCCAAATTTCCAATCTCATGCGACGGCATTTGGAAGGGGCGATAGTACGATCTCGTACTGCTGATCGCATGCCTCATGAACATCCGTCGATGTACCATATCGTCCAAGAACGACAAAATCGACGCCGAAAATTGATTCACGTCCTAACGGATCAAGACGGGCGTCGCTACGCAACCCAATCTGCCATAGGGAATGTGCTTCACGCCCACTACCGGCAGCTCTACGCCGCAGTTCCACATTCCCCAGCGTTGATCGAGGAAGTCTCACAGCTCAACTTCGGTGGTATCCCAGGAGATGCGGCGATTGAATTGATGTCGGAGGTGACTGATGAGGAAGTCCGCGATGCGATCCGGGCAGGAACCATCAATCGCTCCCCGGGCCCCGACGGTCTTCCCCTCGAATTTTATCGCACCTTCCGTGATTTGTTAGAGTCCACCTTCACCTCCATCTGTCGGGAACTGATGTCTCCGGAAGTACCTGTGCCGGACGCTTTCATGGAAGGAATTATTATTCCTGTACATAAACCGCACGGTGGCAACAATATCAGTGATTATCGGCCCCTCACCCTCCTTAACAGTGATATGAAAATCTTCACTCGCCTTTTGGCAGCACGACTTAAAAACGTTGCCCGATATGTTGTGTCGCCAGACCAAGCATCTTTGGGAGGCGACAACAATATTCGCACGGCTTTATGCCGCTACAGGGATATGATCGCCGTTACCCAGGCACAACGCCTCTCTGGGGCACTTGCGTCTTTGGACTTCAGTCAAGCTTTCGATAGGGTTGACCATTCGTTCCTTACGGCCGTTCTCCACCATATGGGTTTCCCGGTCGCCGTTATCACGGTAGTGATGCGCCTTCTGCGGGGTGCCTCATCCAGGATTATGTACAATGGCAGACTCACTCCACCGATAATAATAGGTCGATCCGTACGTCAAGGTTGCCCTCTATCAGCAATTTTGTACGCCTTTTCCTTGGAATCCTTGCTTTGTGGACTAAGACAACGTTTGGTAGGGTTGTCCATAGATCGCTACCGATTCTGTTGCACGGCCTATGCTGACGATGTCGTCATCTGTTTACGTAATGCCGACGAAGTTCGAGCTGTTTTGACGTGGGTAGCGACTTATGGTGAGGCGTCGGGTAGCTCTTTAAACGTACGTAAGTCACAAGTTATGTTCATTGGCACGGGACTTCCCGTGGAGTGCGTTACACCTCTCACCACCGTTGATACCATTCGTTGTTTGGGAATAGATTTTTCATCTGATCTCCGGCGTTCAGCCACCATCAACTGCCGACGCCTCCTTTTAATGATCAGAGCAGGTCTTATGGACCATCGCCTTCGATCCCTAGATATTCTCCAACGAGCTCGATATGTCAATACATATATCGCATCCCGAGTTCCCCATGTAGCGCAAGTTCTACCTTTCCCGCCTACTGTGGCACGTCGCATGTTGGCAGCGATGGCATCTTTCGTCAGCTCTGGGATGTTGTTCAAAGTTAACTATGCGACCCTTACTCTTCTCCGTGAACGAGGTGGGATGGGTCTGTTTCACGTGCCGGATAGAGCTCGCGCCCTATTTGTCAGCTCCCAGATGACGGTATGGACACGTTGCCCAACGAGCCTCACTGGTCTCCTCCTGTCGGCATACTCGCCGGCCTCACTGTCAGCCCCAGTGATGATCTCGGATGTTCCGGCCCAGTTCCATTATATACGGTACTTCTTTCTGGAACTCAGTTATCTACGCCTCACCTTACCAAGACAGCTTTTACTCAAGACAAAGGCAGTATACAATGTCCTCCAATTAGGTCGTCCTCCTAACCCGATTGAACTAAAGTTCCCACAGGTTGACTGGCGTCATGTATGGCGCGCGGTGTTCGCCTGTTACCTTGACACGAATGTTCAATCTGTCTGGTACATAACTGTCAATGGTAAGCAAATCAACCAATTTCGCCTTCATCGTATCCACCTCGCCCAATCACCTCTATGCTCCACGTGTGGAGTGCCAGACAATGATGAACATCGGTTTGTTTGCGGACCGGCGGCGGAGGTTTGGCACTTGGTTCGACGTATTGTGGCTTTTCTAACGCGGGACATTCCGGATCGGATTACTCCCCTTTCATTATTATTTCCGGAACGTGACTATTTTCCTCGGACAAAGACCAATGCTGTGAATTGGATTCGCGGACATGCCATTCACTACTTATTTGGACAAACTGTAGACTCTGTACTCGATTTTTGGACATACCTCAATGACCGTCATTATGTCGTTGTCCGTAACCCAAAATACAGACAATTTTTCTCGAACTTCCTTGGGAGTGCTTTCCACGAGCCGCCTCGCAGCTGGAATGTGTTAAGCCAAGAGAGGAGAAGGTTTCCTGCTTGAACCAATGAATATTTCTGAACAATTGAACGGAACACATCAATTTCGAGAAGACGTGACTCAACATATTACCAGCGGGGCGCAGAAGGCCTCTGATCAATTACACAAAAAAAAAAAATAAATAAATAAATAAAATAAAATAAAATAAATATAAAACAAAAAAATAAAAATTAAAATAAAATTCAGAAAAAGGAAAATTTTGTTTTGTTTGTAAGGATAGCCCTAACCTTGATTTCCCATATTTCCCCTGGTATATAGGCAGCTCCTTGGGGTAGGTTTAGTCAGGAGCCAACGCCTGAAGTGGCCCAGATTTTATTTTTTTTTTTTTTTTTTTTATAGGATGAAAAGTGGCGGTGGCACTTGTTTTTTTTAGTTCCATTTTATTTAAAAAAAGGGGGTAGAAAAAAAAAAGGTCCTTGGTTCAAATCTTCCATAAAAAAAAAAAAAAAAAAAAAAAAAGTGGTTAAAAAAAAAAAAAAAAAAAAAAAAAGGGGGTATGATTCCTGCTTCGGGTGCAGGAGGTCCCGGGTTCAAATCCCGGACGAGCCCTCGCGTTTTGTACAACGGTGTGGTAACAAATCGCATGGCGGCGGCTGTTTCGCGCATTTCCAGGCCTCCAAGTCAGCGCTAAAATCCGACAACCAGTTCTGAAACCGTTTCATGTTTCATTTGAGCCATGTGCACCCTGCTGATGGAACGTTTGAAGTTGATTTAAATGAACACAGTAGAGATCGTAGCAAGTGTCTTGCTGAGTGCGACGAAAACGGGTTTCCGCCCGCAATCGAGCCGGGGACCTTCTGCGTGTTCGGCACGGCGCCTGGGCTCGGCGGCAGCTGCTGCTCTTTCCTTCCTTACGAGATACCGTCGATTCGCGCAGTCGTTATTGCAAAAGATGTCACCAAAGGCAATCGCTTCGTTAGCGGCACTTTGCCTGGGCTCGGCGGCAGCTCTACATGGAGGCACCAGCAGCCCAGCCAGGCCGCCGCCGGCACCGGTGCGCCACAGCGCAAGGAGCCGGCGGCCGCCCTGCAATGCCCCTGTCGTTGCATATTCCACCCGCCTCATATCCTCTCCATGTCTGACTCACTACCCCAAATGACACTGCAGTCGACGTGCTTATTACTATCGCTTTTGGAAGAACCAAGGCGCAGTATTCTAGTGTCGAACCGGTACTGCAAATTGGGATTAAGCAAAAATTTATTGTGTGGTCGAGCGACAGCCTCGGCTCGCTCTTCCTACATGATCGCTTCTTGTGCGGAATAATTCCTAGCTCGCCGATGGCTTCAGAGTTGGTCTTCTCGAAGTTTTGCTTTCGCACTGCATTCCGCAATCTTTTCGTTATGAGTGGTGTGCTTCGGTTACCCGACTTTCTTGTGTTTAGTGCGTTTGGCATCTCTTAACCCTTACCCACCGCTTGCCGAAATTTCCACACTATCATCTGTCGACCTGCAGAGCTCGATGAAGGCCTCGCGGCCGTTCCTGAGCTCGTGGAACGGTCGAATCTGTAGTTGTTTCCAGATCTCTCCCACACAACGGCCTCCCAGAAGCTTGGATTACAGAAGTACGCCACTACTCCCAGCCGGAGATCCACGATTGAAAGCAGAATGACATGAGCTACACGCAGCTCCGAATTTTTTTTTTTTTTTTTTTTTTTGTGTCTGACCTACTTTGAAAGACTTTGTAGTCGACTTACTTACTACTATCGCTGTTGGAAACCAGGTGATAACCGCACAGTATTTTAGAGACGATCAGGTAATGAAAATTTAGAATAAGTAAAACAGTATCAAAAGAAGTTGTGTGGTGGAGCAGCACATGCAATTCACGCTTCCTAGATAATCGTTACTGCATAGAATAATTCTTTTGTCTGCGGCGTCTTCAGTATCCGTCTTCTGGAAGTTTTGCTTGCAGTATATTGTGCAATCTTTTCGTTATGAGTTGGTGCTTGGTTTCCCGATGTTCTTTTGTTTAGTGCATTCGCCTTCTCTTAACCCTGAGAAACCACATACCGAAACTGAGGCACTGCCGGCTGTTCATAAGCAGTGCTCGATGAAGTTATTTCGCTTTTTATTCGTTGCCTTTAATATTCTTCTCATCAGTGGTGAGTGCTGCCTGCAGAAAGCGTTTATCTTGCGAATTCGCGTGAAAGTTTGTGTTCCCTGTGAGGCCCACTACTTGGGATTAACTTGACTGCTCCAGCCAGGTGGCTCGTTGGTCTAGGGGTATGATTCCTGCTTTGGGTGCAGGAGGTCCCTGGTTCAAATCCCGGACGAGCCCTGCCATTTTGACCGTGCTGAAGAGTAGGTGGAACTCAGCCCCGGTTGCAGCTCCTCAATGAAGAGTTGACGCCTGTTATAGCACGTGGATATAACAAGAATGCGGCACCAGTAAAGTACGTAGGTGGAATTCGGTAGAAAGGCAGACGGTAATTTTGCATGCAACGGGAAACAAGGTTGTCTTTGCGGGATATGTGCACCGTGAGTGGAGATTCAGCTTAATTGTGCGACAGTCTACCCTCATCTTACCAGCGACGGCAACAACCAAGGGGTGGCATGTAAGATTGAGCGTGGCTAAGAGTTTCTCATTATTAGTTTGCATCACACTTTGACAGAGCTGTGACAAGGCGAGTAGGGTGAGCTCAGGAAAGCCAGTAGCAAGCGCACTTGAAGTAGCCCTGAAGAACCGGATTATAAATTTTGCCTGCCATAATGGAGCTAGGGGCGTTCTCAGTTACCAAATACCGGTGCAATAAGAGAGCAACAGTATTTGACAGTAAAATGACGCCCTATCCGTCTAGCATAAAACATTGCTTGTCTCTGCATACGCGGACGTGAGGTCATCTCGGAAATGAAATCCGAAATGTAGATTAAAATTGTTGTGTTCCCGCCCGGGATCGAACCGGGGACCTTCTGCGTGTAAAGCAGACGTGATAACCGCTACACCACGGAAACAACGGTCATTTTCATGTACCACCCGGAGACTCGTAATAGCAACAGTTTCTCTTCTGTGTTAGCAAGGGCATCGGCTACGAGCTCCCTCCGATTCGTGAAGTTCCTGTAGTAAAAGACGTCGATGGAAACAATCTAACCGCGACAGACAGGGAGAACGCTGGCTGAGCTGCAGCCCTACATGGTGAGGCCATCAAAGGTGGCGTCATTCACATGCAGTGCGTTTTCGGAACGAATAGGCTCGTTGGTCTAGGGGTAGGTGCGGCTCTCGCAGCCGAGCGAAGCAGACGTGCGGTGTGTGCTCTCCGCTGTCAGAGAGGGCCCGCGCGCCTTGTTTACTTTTTTCGGCCGACACTAACGTGACGCCGTAGCGCTACAAGACCATGGCAAACCAATACAGAAGATCAACCTTGAAATTCACATTTCGGAACGACTTTACCCGACCAAAGGCGCTCGAAGTCGAACGCTTTTTAAAAGAGGAAGCCAAGATCCCGGCTGCCGACATTGTCGGCATTCACTTTTCGATCGTCAGTAGCACGGTCTATGTAAAGCTCATAAACGAAATTACATGCGACAAGGTGCTTCGTGAAATGAAACAAGAACTCCGCTTCTGCCACGCAGATGGCAATGTTGGCAACGTCGAGGTCGGCCATGCCGCAATGGGACTGCGGACTATCCGCATATTCGAACTTCCATTTGAACTCCCGGCGGCAGAAGTTGTAGCGGCGCTCCGCCCCTACGGCACGGTACACGAACACGTGGCTGAAAAATGGACCCAGTTTAAGACGTATCCAGTACTCAATGGAGTACGCCAAGTGCGCATAGATCTCCAACGACACGTGCCATCCTATCTACAGATCGGAGGATGCCGGGCCATAGTTATTTATGACGGCCAGCCGAAGACGTGTTCCGGATGCGGCAAAGAAGGACACCTTCGTTCCGAGTGCCTCCAGCGTCGGATCACACAACTCCCACCGAAGGACGTTGCGCCACCAGCGGCGAAGACTGTTCTACCCGTGACTTACGCGGCGGCGCTCACGACGTTCTCCACACAACAGACACGGCCGACCGCTTCAGCGGTACAAGAATCACTTTCCACGGACAAAAACCTGGATGATCCGCCGACCTGGCCAGTGGTGGAAAATAGTACTACGACTCTGGAGCTACCGAACGCGACAGACATTGACGGCGGCAAGATGGCAATTGATTCCCTTATTGTACCGACCGAAGCGTTTGTTCCGGCGGAGCGTGAGTCAGTGCCGTCTTCTGACAATGAAGGCCATGTACGGAAACAGCGATCACCGAAACGCCGAAAGCGCCGTCGTCGGACCGTGTCGGAACACAGCGGTTCGCATTCGGCCGGGGAAGAACAACTAACCACTCAAGAAGCCAGCCGCGAAGCTGAGGCTGTTTCCACTGACTCCAACCTTGCAGAACAGACAGAAAAACATGCAGCTTTCGAACATCAGCCCATTGACAGAAACAGTGAGCAGCGGGAAGGTACCAGTGCAGGCAGCGAAGTCGCCCGGTCCCATACTACCAAACATTCCGAGGCTATGGAACATGAACAGACATCCGCGCCCGCTTCGTGGGCCGAGGACGTCGAGACACAAGATCCCGACCCGCGGCCAGCTGAGGCGCCGCCGGATCATGCAGCATAAGCAGCACAAGGAGGACCGCGTTTGGCGGGGGGTGACATCACTTCCGATGTTCGCTTCTCTCCAACATGGATAACCTCGCCCAAACAACGCGTTGCCAGGCTTAACGCCTGGCGACAATGAATATCAACATGATCAGTTCTCCTGTCAAGATCCAACTTTTGATAGAAACCATACGAGCCATGGGAGTTGACTTTGCTTTCCTACAAGAAGTGAAAACGACTGCACTCCCGCACTTTTACGGTTACGCCACACATGTGACGCCCGGAAGCCCTGCAGACACCGGAGTGGCAATATTAGTGCGTGAAGGTATTGAAGTTACCGACGTCACGTTTCTTCCCTCCGCGAGAGGAATAGCATTTACGGCACTCAACACCCGATTCATTAATGTTTACGCGCCGTCGGGTACCACAAGACGTCACGACCGCGCCAGATTCTATTCCACAGATGTCGCTCACCTTTTCCTTGGACGATACGAGCACAGCGTCTTCGCCGGCGATTTTAATTGCGTACTTCACCCCAAGGACCAAATCCCACATTACATGCCTTGTCCGGAACTGGGTGCGATGATCCAAGAACTTCACTTGTGCGACACGTGGGAAAAAGTCCACGGTAACCGCTCTGGCCACACTCATCTTACCAGTCATTCGGCCAGCCGACTTGACCGCATATATGTGTCACAAGATCTCACACACGGTGTGGTGGACGCCGAATTATGGCCTCAAGCCTATTCCGATCACAGTGCCTATATCTGCACTATACACCTACGCCCCCAACAAGTCTGGCGCAGCAATGGCTTTTGGAAGCTCAACATAACTCATCTCCAGGACCTGGATTGCCGTCGGCAAGTTGCAGCAACGTGGACTGACTGTGAACGCCGCCACCCACGATACACCTCGACCCTGGAGTGGTGGCTCCTCTGTGCCAAACCAGCAATCCGTAGGACACTTATGCGTTATGGCAAGGACGTGACTGCGTGGCATCGACAGACCCTCGATTTTTACTACGCGGCACTCAGGGACCTCGACGCCTTACCCCCTTCCCCGGAGAGACAACATGACCAAAGCAGAATCAAGGCTCACATACTATCATTGACGAAGCGTCGACTAGAAGGTGCAGTAGTCCGCTCGCGACGGCACGACCGAACGGTTGCAGAGGAACCCACTATGCACCACGTTGTGGCGGATAAGCGCCGACAACGTCAACATTTAATCACACAACTCAGGACACACGACGGTCGCTTATGTACGACCCAAGCAACCATAGTAAAGGCGGTGGAGGATCATTTTCGTCATCTTTACAAGGAAAGAACCGTCATTGACGAGGCCACTACTGAAGTGTTACAGCAGATAACCCGTACTATCGACGAGGCTACCGTGAATGCACTAACAGAGGAAATCTCACTCGAAGAAGTCGAAGACGCCGTGGACAAAGGTGCGGCCAATAAATCTCCTGGACCTGATGGATTGCCCATCGAATTCTACCGGACTTTCCGTGACATCATGATGCCTCGCTGGGTTATAATGTTCCGCGAACTTATGTCTCCAGACTGTGTTGTGCCGCCAGCGTTTGTAGAAGGTCTCCTCATACCAGTACACAAGCCAGGTGGAGGGCTACCGATTAACGACTATCGGCCGCTTACAATGTTGAACGCCGATTACAAGATTTTCACCAGGATTATGGTGAGCCGTATTAAGACGACTTTGCCGATGATCCTCGCTCCAGAACAGACGTCGCAGGGGGGAGAAGCCAACATACACATGGCCACCGGTGACTGCAGGGACTTAATAGCGATCGCTTCTGCGTGCCGTCTGAGAGCGGCGATCGTCTCCGTCGATTTCCACCGCGCCTTTGATAGAGTGCACCACAACTTCCTCCTACGAGTGATGGACTGTATGGGATTCCCCCCGGGCCTCATCGACACCCTACGGCGTCTTTGGACCGCAGCCAGCTCACACGTTCAGGTCAATGGAAGGACGGTAGGACCAGTACCCATTAAGAGGTCTCTACGACAGGGTTGTCCCCTTTCAACCTACCTTTATGCAATCGCACTCGAGCCACTCCTTGGGGGCCTTAACCACCGCCTATCTGGTATCACGCTGCGGGACGTCACCTTTCGCTATAGGACATACGCTGACGACCTGCTACTGCTGGTTCGTTCCAATGACGAAGTTCAAAGCGTACTAACCTGGATTGAGCGATACGGACAGGCCGCAGGCAGTCTTCTGAACATCAACAAGTCGGCGGCGTTGGACATTGGGCGTGGTCTCGGACCGGAAGCCCTCGCTCCCCTCCCACCAGTTTCTGATCTGCGATATTTGGGAATCACGTTCAAGAAAGATGTACGTAAAACAGCTGCAGCAAACTACCGACGGTTATTACAGATCATACGCGCAATGGTGCGACAGAACCTACTCCGGGACTTGAATCTGCTACAACGTGTTGAATACCTTAACCTCTACGTGGCATCAAAACTCAACCACGTGGCACAGGTCCTCCCACTACCGCTGCAGATAGGTCGCCGGCTTCAGGCGGCCTTCAGTTACTACGTTTCCGCAGGTCATATCTTTAAAGTACGATATGACACTCTTACCCTCCCAGTGCACAAAGGAGGGCTGGGATTGGTCAACGTCAGGGCGAGAGCAGCTGCTCTTTACATGAGCAACATGAGGAAACGATGGAAAAGTCAATATGCCTCTCTCACGGGTCGTTTACTGCAGGTTCTGATGCCAGCCACTAACGTCCCGCCGGTGTCGGTTGCGCACGTCGCACCACAGCTCTCCCATGTGTCGACCTTCATTCTTGATTACAGCTATGTCAGCTTGAACCTCTCCGCCACACGTCCACCAAAGGCGAAAGATTTTTATACCAACCTTCTGCGGGCTGTTCACCATAACGTGGTGGAAAACAAGTACCCTACGGTTCACTGGCCAAGAGTGTGGAAAACGATACACCACCACTTTCTGTCATCCACGGTGCGTTCGAAGTGGTATCAGATCGCCAACAAAAAATATGCCACACGCCAGCGACTTCACACTATTGGACTGGCAGACTCCCCTTATTGCCCAGATTGTCACCTTTTGGATACCGATGAACATCGTTTTACTTGCGCATCATCGTCCGGAGTTTGGCGACTAACACAGAAGATATTGGCTTGTTACCTCCGGGTCACACCTGATATGATTGACCCGCAGACCCTACTCTGTCCCGATGAAACTTACTTTCCGGCTGCAAAATATCATGCGCTTACATGGTTCAAAGGACTTACCGTCGCCTACATCTTTAGCGACGGAGAGAAAGAGCAGCTTGATTACTGGTGGTTCCTACAAAATGCTCACAACGCCCTCGAACGCACACCGAAATACCGTACGCTCTTCGCAAATTATTTACGCAGCGTTTTCGTTAACCCCCCACTCAGCTGGGGAGTGCCAGGCTGTGGTTAATGTGCTGTGCCGCATCACACTAACGGCTCTGCCTTGCCAGCCATGACCAAAGGAAGAGACAAGCTGCTGCAAGGATACTGTTTTCCTTGAGGCACTAGCGAAGCAGAATGCCTCCGTTGCAGATGCCCTTCAAAGGCGCTATTGGAGATTTCAGATAACGATGCCAAGGCTCCAAGTGGAACCAGTTACATTATTGAAGAACCTTTTAGTTAGAATTACAACAGTGGTTTATATTTTATTTTTTTGATTACTCTTTTATGCCACCTTTGTTGTTGTAACACTTACTTGTAACACTTAGTTACTAGAATTCTCATTTGTACACGCTCCCTAAATGTAATCATATAAAAAAAAGTGGCAACGGATAGCCCTAACCTTGATTCCCATACTTCCCCTGGTCTATAGGCAGCTCTCTGGGGTGGGTTTACTCAGGAGCTAACGCCTGAAGTGGATCAAATTTTTTTTGTTATAGGATGACAAGTGGCGGTGGCACTTAGGTGGTTTTATTTTTTTATTTATTTATTTTTTTAGTTCCATTTTCCTAAGGGGCTTCTTAAGGGAAGAAAGTGGTTCAACAAGGGGGTAAAAAAAAAAGAAAAAAAGGGGTAGAAATCCAAAAAAAAAAAAACTGAAAAAGAAAAAAAAATAAAAAATAAAAAAAAAAAAAACAAAAAAAAACAAAAAAAAAAGGAAAAAAAAAAAAAAAAAAAAAAAAAAAAAAAAAAAAAAAAGGGGTATGATTCCTGCTTCGGGTGCAGGAGGTCCCGGGTTCAAATCCCGGACGAGCCCTCGCGTTTTGTACAACGGTGTGGTAACAAATCGCATGGCGGCGGCTGTTTCGCGCATTTCCAGGCCTCCAAGTCAGCGCTAAAATCCGACAACCAGTTCTGAAACCGTTTCATGTTTCATTTGAGCCATGTGCACCCTGCTGATGGAACGTTTGAAGTTGATTTAAATGAACACAGTAGAGATCGTAGCAAGTGTCTTGCTGAGTGCGACGAAAACGGGTTTCCGCCCGCAATCGAGCCGGGGACCTTCTGCGTGTTCGGCACGGCGCCTGGGCTCGGCGGCAGCTGCTGCTCTTTCCTTCCTTACGAGATACCGTCGATTCGCGCAGTCGTTATTGCAAAAGATGTCACCAAAGGCAATCGCTTCGTTAGCGGCACTTTGCCTGGGCTCGGCGGCAGCTCTACATGGAGGCACCAGCAGCCCAGCCAGGCCGCCGCCGGCACCGGTGCGCCACAGCGCAAGGAGCCGGCGGCCGCCCTGCAATGCCCCTGCCGTTGCATATTCCACCCGCCTCATATCCTCCCCATGTCTGACTCACTACCCAAAATGACACTGCAGTCGACGTGCGTATTACTATCGCTTTTGGAAGAACCAAGGCGCAGTATTCTAGTGTCGAACCGGTACTGCAAATTGGGATTAAGCAAAAATTTATTGTGTGGTCGAGCGACAGCCTCGGCTCGCTCTTCCTACATGATCGCTTCTTGTGCGGAATAATTCCTAGCTCGCCGATGGCTTCAGAGTTGGTCTTCTCGAAGTTTTGCTTTCGCAATGCATTCCGCAATCTTTTCGTTATGAGTGGTGTGCTTCGGTTACCCGACTTTCTTGTGTTTAGTGCGTTTGGCTTCTCTTAACCCTTAGCCACCGCTTGCCGAAATTTCCACACTATCATCTGTCGACCTGCAGAGCTCGATGAAGGCCTCGCGGCCGTTCCTGAGCTCGTGGAACGGTCGAATCTGTAGTTGTTTCCAGATCTCTCCCACACAACGGCCTCCCAGAAGCTTGGATTACAGAAGTACGCCACTACTCCCAGCCGGAGATTCACGATTGAAAGCAGAATGACATGAGCTACACGCAGCTCCGAAATTTTTTTTTTTTTTTTTTGTGTCTGACCTACTTTGAAAGACTTTGTAGTCGACTTACTTACTACTATCGCTGTTGGAAACCAGGTGATAACCGCACAGTATTTTAGAGACGATCAGGTAATGAAAATTTAGAATAAGTAAAACAGTATCAAAAGAAGTTGTGTGGTGGAGCAGCACATGCAATTCACGCTTCCTAGATAATCGTTACTGCATAGAATAATTCTTTTGTCTGCGGCGTCTTCAGTATCCGTCTTCTGGAAGTTTTGCTTGCAGTATATTGTGCAATCTTTTCGTTATGAGTTGGTGCTTGGTTTCCCGATGTTCTTTTGTTTAGTGCATTCGCCTTCTCTTAACCCTGAGAAACCACATACCGAAACTGAGGCACTGCCGGCTGTTCATAAGCAGTGCTCGATGAAGTTATTTCGCTTTTTATTCGTTGCCTTTAATATTCTTCTCATCAGTGGTGAGTGCTGCCTGCAGAAAGCGTTTATCTTGCGAATTCGCGTGAAAGTTTGTGTTCCCTGTGAGGCCCACTACTTGGGATTAACTTGACTGCTCCAGCCAGGTGGCTCGTTGGTCTAGGGGTATGATTCCTGCTTTGGGTGCAGGAGGTCCCGGGTTCAAATCCCGGACGAGCCCTGCCATTTTGACCGTGCTGAAGAGTAGGTGGAACTCAGCCCCGGTTGCAGCTCCTCAATGAAGAGTTGACGCCTGTTATAGCACGTGGATATAACAAGAATGCGGCACCAGTAAAGTACGTAGGTGGAATTCGGTAGAAAGGCAGACGGTAATTTTGCATGCAACGGAAAACAAGGTTGTCTTTGCGGGATATGTGCACCGTGAGTGGAGATTCAGCTTAATTGTGCGACAGTCTACCCTCATCTTACTAGCGACGGCAACAACCAAGGGGTGGCATGTAAGATTGAGCGTGGCTAAGAGTTTCTCATTATTAGTTTGCATCACACTTTGACAGAGCTGTGACAAGGCGAGTAGGGTGAGCTCAGGAAAGCCAGTAGCAAGCGCACTTGAAGTAGCCCTGAAGAACCGGATTATAAATTTTGCCTGCCATAATGGAGCTAGGGGCGTTCTCAGTTACCAAATACCGGTGCAATAAGAGAGCAACAGTATTTGACAGTAAAATGACGCCCTATCCGTCTAGCATACAACATTGCTTGTCTCTGCATACGCGGACGTGAGGTCATCTCGGAAATGAAATCCGAAATGTAGATTAAAATTGTTGTGTTCCCGCCCGGGATCGAACCGGGGACCTTCTGCGTGTAAAGCAGACGTGATAACCGCTACACCACGGAAACAACGGTCATTTTCATGTACCACCCGGAGACTCGTAATAGCAACAGTTTCTCTTCTGTGTTAGCAAGGGCATCGGCTACGAGCTCCCTCCGATTCGTGAAGTTCCTGTAGTAAAAGACGTCGATGGAAACAATCTAACCGCGACAGACAGGGAGAACGCTGGCTGAGCTGCAGCCCTGCATGGTGAGGCCATCAAAGGTGGCGTCATTCACATGCAGTGCGTTTTCGGAACGAATAGGCTCGTTGGTCTAGGGGTATGATTCCTGCTTCGGGTGCAGGAGGTCCCGGGTTCAAATCCCGGACGAGCCCTTGCGTTTTGTACAACGGTGTGGTAACAAATCGCATGGCGGCGGCTGTTTCGCGCATTTCCAGGCCTCCAAGTCAGCGCTAAAATCCGACAACCAGTTCTGAAACCGTTTCATGTTTCATTTGAGCCATGTGCACCCTGCTGATGGAACGTTTGAAGTTGATTTAAATGAACACAGTAGAGATCGTAGCAAGTGTCTTGCTGAGTGCGACGAAAACGGGTTTCCGCCCGCAATCGAGCCGGGGACCTTCTGCGTGTTCGGCACGGCGCCTGGGCTCGGCGGCAGCTGCTGCTCTTTCCTTCCTTACGAGATACCGTCGATTCGCGCAGTCGTTATTGCAAAAGATGTCACCAAAGGCAATCGCTTCGTTAGCGGCACTTTGCCTGGGCCCGGCGGCAGCTCTACATGGAGGCACCAGCAGCCCAGCCAGGCCGCCGCCGGCACCGGTGCGCCACAGCGCAAGGAGCCGGCGGCCGCCCTGCAATGCCCCTGTCGTTGCATATTCCACCCGCCCCATATCCTCTCCATGTCTGACTCACTACCCAAAATGACACTGCAGTCGACGTGCGTATTACTATCGCTTTTGGAAGAACCAAGGCGCAGTATTCTAGTGTCGAACC
Organism: Schistocerca serialis cubense; assembly: GCF_023864345.2. Taxonomy (NCBI): domain Eukaryota; kingdom Metazoa; phylum Arthropoda; class Insecta; order Orthoptera; family Acrididae; genus Schistocerca; species Schistocerca serialis. Next base: position 804,847,207 of record NC_064639.1, on the reverse strand, counting down.
GGTACTGCAAATTGGGATTAAGCAAAAATTTATTGTGTGGTCGAGCGACAGCCTCGGCTCGCTCTTCCTACATGATCGCTTCTTGTGCGGAATAATTCCTAGCTCGCCGATGGCTTCAGAGTTGGTCTTCTCGAAGTTTTGCTTTCGCAATGCATTCCGCAATCTTTTCGTTATGAGTGGTGTGCTTCGGTTACCCGACTTTCTTGTGTTTAGTGCGTTTGGCTTCTCTTAACCCTTAGCCACCGCTTGCCGAAATTTCCACACTATCATCTGTCGACCTGCAGAGCTCGATGAAGGCCTCGCGGCCGTTCCTGAGCTCGTGGAACGGTCGAATCTGTAGTTGTTTCCAGATCTCTCCCACACAACGGCCTCCCAGAAGCTTGGATTACAGAAGTACGCCACTACTCCCAGCCGGAGATTCACGATTGAAAGCAGAATGACATGAGCTACACGCAGCTCCGAAATTTATTTTTTTTTTTTTGTGTCTGACCTACTTTGAAAGACTTTGCAGTCGACTTACTTACTACTATCGCTGTTGGAAACCAGGTGATAACCGCACAGTATTTTAGAGACGATCTGGTAATGAAAATTTAGAATAAGTAAAACAGTATTGCATGGGGGCTTAATTAAATAAATATGATTGTGATTTTATTAGCTGTCTGTCCGATTACGTAAGTCTCGTAATCGGTTGGCCCTGACTAGAATTGTTACGCTATCTGACTGCAGAGAACAATGTAAGAAAATTTCAGTAAACACAGTTAATTAATTAAGTCCCCAGCAACTAAAAAAAACCAACAAAACCAATAAGCACAAAAGTAACTGTTCTGTATGTGGGAGTGTGACTCAACGTCCACATCTGGCACGGTTCTTCTCAAACAAGACAAGAATTCTTAAATACCAATTATACCGACGTGACAAAAGAAATTTAGAAAAACTATAATTACGCAAGAAAACCAAAATTCACTCTAATACAAGAACACGAGCCAGATGCTTTGTTGACTGAACCTGTAGTGACACATTATTTCAGATACACAACTAATAAAGGAACATTATAAATTTTACCTTCATATATATTGACGAAATGCACTCATTACAATAACATCTGCTATCTCTCCCATCAAATAACTGCATAAGACATGGAACTATACTCTTTACTACAACATCTTGCTCCAACTTCACAACAACCACGAGCTCTCGACAAAACTGTCCTCTACGATCTCTTCACAAGCACTGACTGCCACGATCTCGTAACACGCACTGTGGAGGCGGCTTAATAGTACTCTTTGGCGCACTCTCTGGCGCAGTGGCACAGTGTAGCCACCTTTCATATGCCCCTCCTCCACAGGCCAGAATTTGATGGTATTTTTGCCAGCATTGGTGGTGAAAATACCACCAAATTCGTCCACAAAAATACAGACAAAAATAAAGATAATATTAATACCTAAATATCACATAATTAGTTAAAAATTTTGGCTTTGCACTGACCTTTTACTAACCTAATATATGAAATACAGTAAGCAATACAACTTCTTTTCATGCATTTGGCTTTACATAATAGTTTACACAATATACAAAAAAAATCAGTTTATACAAATGTTCACATAAAATGTTTTCAATGATTAGTTTATACAAAAAAAGACACCAACAGGTTACATGTTTTCCGTAGAAGCAGTCCATCAGTTGCACCCAATAAAGTTTAGCAGGTACACCCGGCAACAAGTCACATTAATTCAGTAGAAGCAGACCATCAGTGGCCCCAGTAAAGTTCAAGAGGTACACACAGCAACAAGTCACATTAATTCAGTAGAAGCAGTTCATCAGTGGCACCCAGTAAAGTTGAGAGCAGGTGCAGACACCAACAAGTGACATCATTTCAGTAGAAGCAGTCCATCAGAGGCACCCAGCAATGTTGAGTAGGTGCAGACAGCAACCAGTGACTTCATTTCAGTAAAAACAGTTCATCAGTTGCACCCAGCAATGTTGAGTAGGTGCAAACACCAACAAGTGACACCATTTCAGTAAAAACAGTCCATTAGTGGCATCAGCAATGTTGATCAGGTGCACACAGCAACAGGGGACATCTTTTCAGTAGAAGCAGTTCCATCAAATTCATTAGCACTGATCACTCTGTTCATCAGCAGAAATTAAACACGACCAAATGTCACACATCATGTTGAAAAGTGCAGGTAACAGTTCAGAATATTTATCTTCACTAATCAGACAGTTCAGGCATGAACAATAGTTTGAATGCACATACAGAAGCTTTTACAGTAACATACAAATCACAACAAACACACAAATGATATCAGATAATTATCCTATTAACTATTACAATACACAAATACCAGTAAACCTATAATATTCATGGGTGTCAGTGCAAGCCACTACAAACAAATAAAATAATATTTAGGAGATAGGTGGGTAGGATTAGGAAAGGAAAACACACAAAACACACTCACGCATCTCTCATCCACATTAAATACTACTGTGTAACTGAATAGTGTTAATTGTGTAAATGTAATTCTGTCAAAATCTGATGTTCATCATGTGTATCAAGTAGTACTGGCAGCAATGTATAACAGTCAATAATAGTTAAGTCAACGTCATAGTCATCATGTCAAGACCAATGTTTGCCAAGCCAGATCAAAATGTACTGTTGTTGAACAACTGTCAGTGAGCCAAGATATGCAATTACTTCCTCTCTCCAAAAAAAAGTATATACTGCTTAGTTATTTAACAAAGTGTGTGTATAGACTATCTTCCTTCTATTTTAGTGTTCTAGTCTGCTATCTTCATCCTCCTTGTTCCATAAGACCAACCAAAAAAAATATGCTCCTCACTTACTTTACCTCTTATACACCAAAACTTCGATAATCATCAGCATCACATAATCTCAATACGTCACTAATACTTCTTCAATACGTCGATACATATAACTCTTATCATCAACATCATTTACCTTACCTCTTGTCCACAAACAACTTCATATACTCTCAATACCTATAATAATACGTCGATAAATATAAACCTCAGCACCAATATCATTTCACTTCCATAACAACTCTTTCCTCTAGTCAGTCTCCTCGAACAAGTACAGATAAAATCCTAATGCAAACCTCAATTCAGCATCCCATACAATTCGAAGACACAGTGTCCACACACAACCTCTGTGTAATCCATCTGACCCAATCTTCTACTCATTATAAATTATAAGATACATTTTGGTTCCTTGTCCATCATTAAATAAAAGAAATGCATACCTGACCTCTAACAGACTTAGTTCGAATAACTCTCAGTAATTAAGTACGATTACGGAGTGTGAATGATCATAATATTTCACAGTGTGTACACCACTTCAAGAATCATAGCAGAAGCAAACATGTGGAGTATTTTTTGTGTCAAGTGTCACTTCCTATTTCAATTGCTCACGAAAAATGCAGTGTAATAACTGTCAATGGTCTAAACCTATTATTGGTATGTCATGTCGTTAGCTTCCTTCCTATTAGCATAAATTTATACAGCTTCCATAAAACCTCAGCTCATGTGACTTCAACGAAGTTCCTGTACCAATGTCGTTCGTCGAATTATAGCAGTTCATTTTCTTATCTTAAAAATATAAGGCACTGAGCGTAAGCAAAACAAGCAATAGCGAGTAAATATACTAGTAGAGAACAGAAAGTCAACAAGTGTATGCAGCACAATTCTTACAACGAAGCTCTGCCAAGCGAACAATCTATAATTAATACAGTAGTGTGACCTAAACTCTATGTTCGTACACTGTACATCAGCATTGCTATACACCAAATTAAAGAGCAGTTATGGCAACAAAACAGAAATGTGTAAATATGTAATCCATACAAAAAGCAGCAAACATATATCTTACGTAATAAACAGGTCATTAGCATCATATCATCATAAGCAAATAAATGTTCATATGTAATCTTAATAAGTAAGCATGGAGGCGCAAGCAGATAAATCACAAAGTATAACTTACATACCTAAACACATCAGCACAATAAATCAGGTTACCATTATAATTTAAATAAATAAGCACAGCAGGCACATAATTAAAAAAAAATATGACATCAGTGAAAAAGCAGTGCAGCCAAGCGATGCATAATATATACAGGTCACAACCCAGTTCATTAATAATCATTGTCAAATTCAGTTAACGTACGCAAGCGCGTCGCTTCACACGTAAATTCATAGAACATGAAATTAGCACAAAGTGTGAATCACGTAATCGTGAGCAGCAAATTACGTCTAAGTACGTACCTAAGTGGAAATTTGTTACCTTAAAAATAAACTCAATTAATAGTTACCTTTTTAGTTTATTAGTTAATTAGTTTCTTCTTCGAAATTACATTCTTCCTGAAAATTTCTCGATAGCAAGTCGTCTTAACGTCGGAGACACGCACAGAATTTACCTGAAGGTCTTAAATATTTTATACAACCGTATCCTGAAAAATACTGAATGTTAATAACAAAATTCATCAAGTCACTATAGCTTTATACTGAATTTAGTCGGAGAAATTAGACTGTGTATTTGTTTACGGCTGTCAGTGCATTCGCACTGAGCGCTCGATCAGCTGTAGGCGCGTGACGTAGGAAGCAATTGTTCGCGGTCAACGACTGCCTTGTGCGGCGCGCAGACTTGACTGTTGCTTTGAGTATGTGCCGCCGCCAAAACACAGCGCGGTATCCTTGTACTCTCCGCATGTTTACATCTAGCTGTTAGTTTTTCACAAGTATGTCATTCCACAAAAATTTTAACGTTTGATATGTGATGTATTCCTTTAGAGCGTCGAGATTTAAGAGTTTCTACTTCAACAGTGTTATCATGTATAATTTTGCGAACCCTATATGGACCGTTATAAAGCAGAAAAAATTTGCGACACAAGCCCTTTCCTTTGTGAGACAAACGGTGGGACTTAATTAATACCTTCTGACCAACTGACAAGATTTTTGAACGACCAGGACGTTTGGCTGATTTCTCTCTTCTAGCAGCCGCAGATGCAATATTTCGTAGAGCCAGGTTGACAACTTCAGAATGCCGCAGTTTCCGTGAAGGCGGAAAAGGAACGATTTCAGAAATGCGATTTGTTGGTACTTTATTTTTTAATATCAATAGAGGCGGTAAAGAAGTTGAGTCATTAGGAAGTTCATTCAGAATGTTTTGAAAAATATGAAGATACTGATCCCAAGTTCTGTGATTCTGATGACAATAAAGACGACACAATTTATTGATTTCCTTCATCCATCTCTCTGAAGCGTTCGATTGAGGGTGAAAAAGTGAAATGAAAATTGGTTTAATTTTACGACGCTGTAGAGTACGAAGCCAAATTTTAGAACGAAACTGTGATCCATTATCTGATATAACCTTATCAACGTGACCAACTTCTTTAAGAAAATGTTTGATGAAAGCGTTAGATACTGAACGAGCTGTTGCTTTGCGTAAAGGTGTAAAACACACATATTTTGACGTCAACTCCACTGCTACGAAAATGTACGCAAAACCATTAGTAGATCGAACCACTGGACCAAACAAATCGACTGCAGCCATCTCCTTTAATTTCGCTGGAATGATGGGAAACAACGGTGCTCTGTGAGAAATCGTTGGAGGCTTAGCCATTTGACATAATTTGCATTTGGCAAGAACAGATCGAATACGTTTTTCCATATTACTGAAGTAACAATTTTCTCGTAATTTATGAAAGCATTTTCGGGGACCAAAGTGTGCATAACTGAGATGCGTATACCAAATCAATTTATTGACCCACTCATCAGGAATACAAACTAACCAAACGGAGTTGTCGACCGATTTTCGTTTAAAAAGAATGTCATTGCGAACTAAATAATGCTGTCTAATCGCTACGCTTTCCTTTCTCCTCCACTTCTCCTTAATGTCCTTCCAGATTGGATCCTTATTTTGCTCCTTAGCGATGTCCTGGAGCGAAGACGAAATAAAGTTCTCAAACGCAACACCTTGAATATACATCAAACAATAATTGTTTTCCTTGCAGTCCTCTTCAGCACTTTGTTTCAAACCCATAGGTGCACGTGATAAAGCATCGGCAACAATATTAGAAGAACCCTGTATGTAAACAATACTAAAGTCAAATTCCTGTAGGTACAACGCCCATCGTGACAATCTGCCGTGAGTTAATTTTGTTGACATAAGAAATTCCAGAGCTCGATGATCGGTATAAACCTTAGTATGTCTGCCAAACAAAAATGTGCGAAATTTTGTAAAAGCCCAAACAACAGCCAAAGCTTCAAGTTCCGTAATCGAATAATTCTTTTCGGATTTAGAGAGAACACGACTTCCAAATGCAATAGTCTTCTGTACTAGAACGCCGTTTTCTTCTATCTCTTGAAATAAATGTGCACCTAGGCCTTTGTATGATGAGTCCGTCGCCAAACAAAATTCTTTCGATAAATCCGGATGTGAAAGAAGTGGAGCAGCAACTAAAGCATCACGAAGCTGTTCAAATTCTGACTGAGCTTCCTCATCCCAGCACCAATTAGATTTCTTTCCAGATAGTTCACATAAGCGAGGTGTGGCCAAATCGTCCAATTTAACAAAGCGTCGAAGAAAATTACAGACACCAAGGAAACTACGAACATCACGTTTTGTAGTAGGAACAGCATAATTACGAATAGCATCTAATTTTTCTGGATGAGGAAGAATACCTTCTGTAGAAATAATGTGACCGAGAAATTTCACCTGTGAGCGACCAAATTCAGATTTTTCCAAGTTCACTGTCATGCCAACTTTTGCAAAGATACGTAATAATGAGTCCAAAATTTTGTTGTGCTCACTCCAAGAACGTTTAGCAATAAGAATGTCGTCAACATAAGAAGTAATATTGTCACGAAGATAAACAGGTAAAATTTCATTTAGACGACGAATGAATGCTGCAGAAAATATAGTAAGTCCAAACGGTAAATTTCAGAAGTCACTTTTGGGTACAACAGTCATATCCGGTTATTGTTCACTTACTCACTAGATAGATTGATAGTCGAAGAGTTGGTTTGACAGATGCAAAGAATAGTAAAAGAGTAGGCAGCGGTACAGAAAACTAAAAGAGAAATAGCACCACTACAGCTCGGGGCCCTATGCTCGCTACGGCACATATTCACTTAAGAGTAGTGAATCCCCTGAGGACTTTAATAGCTGCACATAATTTCTAGTTTGTGACTTAATGGCAACTTTGGCGGAAGTGCGTACGTAAATTGATCTAGCCATGAACATGGATGTATGTCGTTCTTCGAATTGCGAAATATCTTAATTTTCCGAACAGTTAAGAAGTGTTTATAGTCAATGTTTGCACCTCCTGGCGACAAAGACCTACCGCGTCTGTCCCAGTCCCAATGTCGATTATTGTTAAATTCACGCGCCTCGCGCTCTCTTACTGCCTCTCGTAAATGAAATAAATTACTTTCTTCATACCCTTCTGCTAAACTAACACTTGTCAATTTATCTGAGATCATCTCAACTCTTTCCGATGAGTCACTTAATTGTCCTTTCTGTTTATTTACGTCTTCCGTAAGTGTCGCGACTCGGGTTTCGGTATTGTCACATTTAGTAGTTAAGTGTTCACACTGTTGCGTTAAGTTATTTATTCTGTCATTTGGAACGGATTCCTCGATTCTTTCAATTATTTCTTCCTTGTCTTGTGCACGTTGTAAATTTAACTCTGAAAATTTCTGTACTATCACGCGATCTCTTTCTTCCTGTTCTCTGTCCTGTTCCTCTTGTCTAATTTCTGATGAAATTAAACTATTATTGTGAGAATTCAAAATCGGTTGTACTTCTTCTCTAATTTCTTTCTTTAATTCGTCATTCGTGTATTTGAAAAATGTCCCTGTTCGTGAGCCTAACTGAGTTTCCATTGTTCCCCTATCAGTTTCTAATTCAGATCGTAACTGTGATCCCACTGCTTTCATCTCGGCTTTATTTGTTCCTATTTCTGTTTCAATTGTTCCTATTTTTGAGCATAACCGTGTTGTCATTGCTTGCATCTCAGTTCTAATTTCAGATCGTAATGAGTCTAACTGCGTTTCCATTTGTGATCCCAGATTTAGTATAGCACCCATCAACTGCTTTATCTCTTCTGTCGTTAATCTCGTAATCTGTGAATTTTCTGATTGAGAAACATTTTGAACTGTTACCGGACTATTTTCCTTGCTTATTAAATTGTTTTCCACTACATTACTCATGACACTGTTTTCCTCTGTTGGCGAGTTCGCCATGTTAACAATTTCGTTATTCTGACTATTCATCATTTTTGCCTGTTTCATTGACCGCGTAATCATTTACAAAATATACGAAAGATTCGTCACTGTACGAAAATTACACACAATGCCTCCTTATCTCCAACAATACTATTCACATGAAATGTCTCCCTCAGACACGATCAATCGAACAATTGAAATAATTGCACTAATTTGTCAAACGCGTGTACAAGGCAATAAAAATTAAATTTTGAAAAATACCATTAGAAGAATGCCAATTACCAAATCTACACATGCAAAATAGACTACAATTAATAAACTACAAATCACTACAACAATACTACAGTCTACAATTTTCACAATCAGAAGAATCCAAGGGACGATCCTGGCAGGGTCGCCACGTGCATGGGGGCTTAATTAAATAAATATGATTGTGATTTTATTAGCTGTCTGTCCGATTACGTAAGTCTCGTAATCGGTTGGCCCTGACTAGAATTGTTACGCTATCTGACTGCAGAGAACAATGTAAGAAAATTTCAGTAAACACAGTTAATTAATTAAGTCCCCAGCAACTAAAAAAAACCAACAAAACCAATAAGCACAAAAGTAACTGTTCTGTATGTGGGAGTGTGACTCAACGTCCACATCTGGCACGGTTCTTCTCAAACAAGACAAGAATTCTTAAATACCAATTATACCGACGTGACAAAAGAAATTTAGAAAAACTATAATTACGCAAGAAAACCAAAATTCACTCTAATACAAGAACACGAGCCAGATGCTTTGTTGACTGAACCTGTAGTGACACATTATTTCAGATACACAACTAATAAAGGAACATTATAAATTTTACCTTCATATATATTGACGAAATGCACTCATTACAATAACATCTGCTATCTCTCCCATCAAATAACTGCATAAGACATGGAACTATACTCTTTACTACAACATCTTGCTCCAACTTCACAACAACCACGAGCTCTCGACAAAACTGTCCTCTACGATCTCTTCACAAGCACTGACTGCCACGATCTCGTAACACGCACTGTGGAGGCGGCTTAATAGTACTCTTTGGCGCACTCTCTGGCGCAGTGGCACAGTGTAGCCACCTTTCAGTATCAAAAGAAGTTGTGTGGTGGAGCAGCACATGCAATTCACGCTTCCTAGATAATCGTTACTGCATAGAATAATTCTTTTGTCTGCGGCGTCTTCAGTATCCGTCTTCTGGAAGTTTTGCTTGCAGTATATTGTGCAATCTTTTCGTTATGAGTTGGTGCTTGGTTTCCCGATGTTCTTTTGTTTAGTGCATTCGCCTTCTCTTAACCCTGAGAAACCACATACCGAAACTGAGGCACTGCCGGCTGTTCATAAGCAGTGCTCGATGAAGTTATTTCGCTTTTTATTCGTTGCCTTTAATATTCTTCTCATCAGTGGTGAGTGCTGCCTGCAGAAAGCGTTTATCTTGCGAATTCGCGTGAAAGTTTGTGTTCCCTGTGAGGCCCACTACTTGGGATTAACTTGACTGCTCCAGCCAGGTGGCTCTTTGGTCTAGGGGTATGATTCCTGCTTTGGGTGCAGGAGGTCCCGGGTTCAAATCCCGGACGAGCCCTGCCATTTTGACCGTGCTGAAGAGTAGGTGGAACTCAGCCCCGGTTGCAGCTCCTCAATGAAGAGTTGACGCCTGTTATAGCACGTGGATATAACAAGAATGCGGCACCAGTAAAGTACGTAGGTGGAATTCGGTAGAAAGGCAGACGGTAATTTTGCATGCAACGGAAAACAAGGTTGTCTTTGCGGGATATGTGCACCGTGAGTGGAGATTCAGCTTAATTGTGCGACAGTCTACCCTCATCTTACTAGCGACGGCAACAACCAAGGGGTGGCATGTAAGATTGAGCGTGGCTAAGAGTTTCTCATTATTAGTTTGCATCACACTTTGACAGAGCTGTGACAAGGCGAGTAGGGTGAGCTCAGGAAAGCCAGTAGCAAGCGCACTTGAAGTAGCCCTGAAGAACCGGATTATAAATTTTGCCTGCCATAATGGAGCTAGGGGCGTTCTCAGTTACCAAATACCGGTGCAATAAGAGAGCAACAGTATTTGACAGTAAAATGACGCCCTATCCGTCTAGCATACAACATTGCTTGTCTCTGCATACGCGGACGTGAGGTCATCTCGGAAATGAAATCCGAAATGTAGATTAAAATTGTTGTGTTCCCGCCCGGGATCGAACCGGGGACCTTCTGCGTGTAAAGCAGACGTGATAACCGCTACACCACGGAAACAACGGTCATTTTCATGTACCACCCGGAGACTCGTAATAGCAACAGTTTCTCTTCTGTGTTAGCAAGGGCATCGGCTACGAGCTCCCTCCGATTCGTGAAGTTCCTGTAGTAAAAGACGTCGATGGAAACAATCTAACCGCGACAGACAGGGAGAACGCTGGCTGAGCTGCAGCCCTACATGGTGAGGCCATCAAAGGTGGCGTCATTCACATGCAGTGCGTTTTCGGAACGAATAGGCTCGTTGGTCTAGGGGTATGATTCCTGCTTCGTGTGCAGGAGGTCCCGGGTTCAAATCCCGGACGAGCCCTTGCGTTTTGTACAACGGTGTGGTAACAAATCGCGTGGCGGCGGCTGTTTCGCGCATTTCCAGGCCTCCAAGTCAGCGCTAAAATCCGACAACCAGTTCTGAAACCGTTTCATGTTTCATTTGAGCCATGTGCACCCTGCTGATGGAACGTTTGAAGTTGATTTAAATGAACACAGTAGAGATCGTAGCAAGTGTCTTGCTGAGTGCGACGAAAACGGGTTTCCGCCCGCAATCGAGCCGGGGACCTTCTGCGTGTTCGGCACGGCGCCTGGGCTCGGCGGCAGCTGCTGCTCTTTCCTTCCTTACGAGATACCGTCGATTCGCGCAGTCGTTATTGCAAAAGATGTCACCAAAGGCAATCGCTTCGTTAGCGGCACTTTGCCTGGGCTCGGCGGCAGCTCTACATGGAGGCACCAGCAGCCCAGCCAGGCCGCCGCCGGCACCGGTGCGCCACAGCGCAAGGAGCCGGCGGCCGCCCTGCAATGCCCCTGTCGTTGCATATTCCACCCGCCTCATATCCTCTCCATGTCTGACTCACTACCCAAAATGACACTGCAGTCGACGTGCGTATTACTATCGCTTTTGGAAGAACCAAGGCGCAGTATTCTAGTGTCGAACCGGTACTGCAAATTGGGATTAAGCAAAAATTTATTGTGTGGTCGAGCGACAGCCTCGGCTCGCTCTTCCTACATGATCGCTTCTTGTGCGGAATAATTCCTAGCTCGCCGATGGCTTCAGAGTTGGTCTTCTCGAAGTTTTGCTTTCGCAATGCATTCCGCAATCTTTTCGTTATGAGTGGTGTGCTTCGGTTACCCGACTTTCTTGTGTTTAGTGCGTTTGGCTTCTCTTAACCCTTAGCCACCGCTTGCCGAAATTTCCACACTATCATCTGTCGACCTGCAGAGCTCGATGAAGGCCTCGCGGCCGTTCCTGAGCTCGTGGAACGGTCGAATCTGTAGTTGTTTCCAGATCTCTCCCACACAACGGCCTCCCAGAAGCTTGGATTACAGAAGTACGCCACTACTCCCAGCCGGAGATTCACGATTGAAAGCAGAATGACATGAGCTACACGCAGCTCCGAAATTTATTTTTTTTTTTTGTGTCTGACCTACTTTGAAAGACTTTGTAGTCGACTTACTTACTACTATCGCTGTTGGAAACCAGGTGATAACCGCACAGTATTTTAGAGACGATCAGGTAATGAAAATTTAGAATAAGTAAAACAGTATCAAAAGAAGTTGTGTGGTGGAGCAGCACATGCAATTCACGCTTCCTAGATAATCGTTACTGCATAGAATAATTCTTTTGTCTGCGGCGTCTTCAGTATCCGTCTTCTGGAAGTTTTGCTTGCAGTATATTGTGCAATCTTTTCGTTATGAGTTGGTGCTTGGTTTCCCGATGTTCTTTTGTTTAGTGCATTCGCCTTCTCTTAACCCTGAGAAACCACATACCGAAACTGAGGCACTGCCGGCTGTTCATAAGCAGTGCTCGATGAAGTTATTTCGCTTTTTATTCGTTGCCTTTAATATTCTTCTCATCAGTGGTGAGTGCTGCCTGCAGAAAGCGTTTATCTTGCGAATTCGCGTGAAAGTTTGTGTTCCCTGTGAGGCCCACTACTTGGGATTAACTTGACTGCTCCAGCCAGGTGGCTCGTTGGTCTAGGGGTATGATTCCTGCTTTGGGTGCAGGAGGTCCCGGGTTCAAATCCCGGACGAGCCCTGCCATTTTGACCGTGCTGAAGAGTAGGTGGAACTCAGCCCCGGTTGCAGCTCCTCAATGAAGAGTTGACGCCTGTTATAGCACGTGGATATAACAAGAATGCGGCACCAGTAAAGTACGTAGGTGGAATTCGGTAGAAAGGCAGACGGTAATTTTGCATGCAACGGAAAACAAGGTTGTCTTTGCGGGATATGTGCACCGTGAGTGGAGATTCAGCTTAATTGTGCGACAGTCTACCCTCATCTTACTAGCGACGGCAACAACCAAGGGGTGGCATGTAAGATTGAGCGTGGCTAAGAGTTTCTCATTATTAGTTTGCATCACACTTTGACAGAGCTGTGACAAGGCGAGTAGGGTGAGCTCAGGAAAGCCAGTAGCAAGCGCACTTGAAGTAGCCCTGAAGAACCGGATTATAAATTTTGCCTGCCATAATGGAGCTAGGGGCGTTCTCAGTTACCAAATACCGGTGCAATAAGAGAGCAACAGTATTTGACAGTAAAATGACGCCCTATCCGTCTAGCATACAACATTGCTTGTCTCTGCATACGCGGACGTGAGGTCATCTCGGAAATGAAATCCGAAATGTAGATTAAAATTGTTGTGTTCCCGCCCGGGATCGAACCGGGGACCTTCTGCGTGTAAAGCAGACGTGATAACCGCTACACCACGGAAACAACGGTCATTTTCATGTACCACCCGGAGACTCGTAATAGCAACAGTTTCTCTTCTGTGTTAGCAAGGGCATCGGCTACGAGCTCCCTCCGATTCGTGAAGTTCCTGTAGTAAAAGACGTCGATGGAAACAATCTAACCGCGACAGACAGGGAGAACGCTGGCTGAGCTGCAGCCCTACATGGTGAGGCCATCAAAGGTGGCGTCATTCACATGCAGTGCGTTTTCGGAACGAATAGGCTCGTTGGTCTAGGGGTATGATTCCTGCTTCGTGTGCAGGAGGTCCCGGGTTCAAATCCCGGACGAGCCCTTGCGTTATGTACAACGGTGTGGTAACAAATCGCGTGGCGGCGGCTGTTTCGCGCATTTCCAGGCCTCCAAGTCAGCGCTAAAATCCGACAACCAGTTCTGAAACCGTTTCATGTTTCATTTGAGCCATGTGCACCCTGCTGATGGAACGTTTGAAGTTGATTTAAATGAACACAGTAGAGATCGTAGCAAGTGTCTTGCTGAGTGCGACGAAAACGGGTTTCCGCCCGCAATCGAGCCGGGGACCTTCTGCGTGTTCGGCACGGCGCCTGGGCTCGGCGGCAGCTGCTGCTCTTTCCTTCCTTACGAGATACCGTCGATTCGCGCAGTCGTTATTGCAAAAGATGTCACCAAAGGCAATCGCTTCGTTAGCGGCACTTTGCCTGGGCTCGGCGGCAGCTCTACATGGAGGCACCAGCAGCCCAGCCAGGCCGCCGCCGGCACCGGTGCGCCACAGCGCAAGGAGCCGGCGGCCGCCCTGCAATGCCCCTGTCGTTGCATATTCCACCCGCCTCATATCCTCTCCATGTCTGACTCACTACCCAAAATGACACTGCAGTCGACGTGCGTATTACTATCGCTTTTGGAAGAACCAAGGCGCAGTATTCTAGTGTCGAACCGGTACTGCAAATTGGGATTAAGCAAAAATTTATTGTGTGGTCGAGCGACAGCCTCGGCTCGCTCTTCCTACATGATCGCTTCTTGTGCGGAATAATTCCTAGCTCGCCGATGGCTTCAGAGTTGGTCTTCTCGAAGTTTTGCTTTCGCAATGCATTCCGCAATCTTTTCGTTATGAGTGGTGTGCTTCGGTTACCCGACTTTCTTGTGTTTAGTGCGTTTGGCTTCTCTTAACCCTTAGCCACCGCTTGCCGAAATTTCCACACTATCATCTGTCGACCTGCAGAGCTCGATGAAGGCCTCGCGGCCGTTCCTGAGCTCGTGGAACGGTCGAATCTGTAGTTGTTTCCAGATCTCTCCCACACAACGGCCTCCCAGAAGCTTGGATTACAGAAGTACGCCACTACTCCCAGCCGGAGATTCACGATTGAAAGCAGAATGACATGAGCTACACGCAGCTCCGAAATTTATTTTTTTTTTTTGTGTCTGACCTACTTTGAAAGACTTTGTAGTCGACTTACTTACTACTATCGCTGTTGGAAACCAGGTGATAACCGCACAGTATTTTAGAGACGATCAGGTAATGAAAATTTAGAATAAGTAAAACAGTATCAAAAGAAGTTGTGTGGTGGAGCAGCACATGCAATTCACGCTTCCTAGATAATCGTTACTGCATAGAATAATTCTTTTGTCTGCGGCGTCTTCAGTATCCGTCTTCTGGAAGTTTTGCTTGCAGTATATTGTGCAATCTTTTCGTTATGAGTTGGTGCTTGGTTTCCCGATGTTCTTTTGTTTAGTGCATTCGCCTTCTCTTAACCCTGAGAAACCACATACCGAAACTGAGGCACTGCCGGCTGTTCATAAGCAGTGCTCGATGAAGTTATTTCGCTTTTTATTCGTTGCCTTTAATATTCTTCTCATCAGTGGTGAGTGCTGCCTGCAGAAAGCGTTTATCTTGCGAATTCGCGTGAAAGTTTGTGTTCCCTGTGAGGCCCACTACTTGGGATTAACTTGACTGCTCCAGCCAGGTGGCTCGTTGGTCTAGGGGTATGATTCCTGCTTTGGGTGCAGGAGGTCCCGGGTTCAAATCCCGGACGAGCCCTGCCATTTTGACCGTGCTGAAGAGTAGGTGGAACTCAGCCCCGGTTGCAGCTCCTCAATGAAGAGTTGACGCCTGTTATAGCACGTGGATATAACAAGAATGCGGCACCAGTAAAGTACGTAGGTGGAATTCGGTAGAAAGGCAGACGGTAATTTTGCATGCAACGGAAAACAAGGTTGTCTTTGCGGGATATGTGCACCGTGAGTGGAGATTCAGCTTAATTGTGCGACAGTCTACCCTCATCTTACTAGCGACGGCAACAACCAAGGGGTGGCATGTAAGATTGAGCGTGGCTAAGAGTTTCTCATTATTAGTTTGCATCACACTTTGACAGAGCTGTGACAAGGCGAGTAGGGTGAGCTCAGGAAAGCCAGTAGCAAGCGCACTTGAAGTAGCCCTGAAGAACCGGATTATAAATTTTGCCTGCCATAATGGAGCTAGGGGCGTTCTCAGTTACCAAATACCGGTGCAATAAGAGAGCAACAGTATTTGACAGTAAAATGACGCCCTATCCGTCTAGCATACAACATTGCTTGTCTCTGCATACGCGGACGTGAGGTCATCTCGGAAATGAAATCCGAAATGTAGGTTAAAATTGTTGTGTTCCCGCCCGGGATCGAACCGGGGACCTTCTGCGTGTAAAGCAGACGTGATAACCGCTACACCACGGAAACAACGGTCATTTTCATGTACCACCCGGAGACTCGTAATAGCAACAGTTTCTCTTCTGTGTTAGCAAGGGCATCGGCTACGAGCTCCCTCCGATTCGTGAAGTTCCTGTAGTAAAAGACGTCGATGGAAACAATCCAACCGCGACAGACAGGGAGAACGCTGGCTGAGCTGCAGCCCTACATGGTGAGGCCATCAAAGGTGGCGTCATTCACATGCAGTGCGTTTTCGGAACGAATAGGCTCGTTGGTCTAGGGGTATGATTCCTGCTTCGGGTGCAGGAGGTCCCGGGTTCAAATCCCGGACGAGCCCTTGCGTTTTGTACAACGGTGTGGTAACAAATCGCATGGCGGCGGCTGTTTCGCGCATTTCCAGGCCTCCAAGTCAGCGCTAAAATCCGACAACCAGTTCTGAAACCGTTTCATGTTTCATTTGAGCCATGTGCACCCTGCTGATGGAACGTTTGAAGTTGATTTAAATGAACACAGTAGAGATCGTAGCAAGTGTCTTGCTGAGTGCGACGAAAACGGGTTTCCGCCCGCAATCGAGCCGGGGACCTTCTGCGTGTTCGGCACGGCGCCTGGGCTCGGCGGCAGCTGCTGCTCTTTCCTTCCTTACGAGATACCGTCGATTCGCGCAGTCGTTATTGCAAAAGATGTCACCAAAGGCAATCGCTTCGTTAGCGGCACTTTGCCTGGGCTCGGCGGCAAACACAGTAGAGATCGCATGGCGGCGGCTGTTTCGCGCATTTCCAGGCCTCCAAGTCAGCGCTAAAATCCGACAACCAGTTCTGAAACCGTTTCATTTGAGCCATGTGCACCCTGCTGATGGAACGTTTGAAGTTGATTTAAATGAACACAGTAGAGATCGTAGCAAGTGTCTAGCTGAGTGCGACGAAAACGGGTTTCCGCCCGCAATCGAGCCGGGGACCTTCTGCGTGTTCGGCACGGCGCCTGGGCTCGGCGGCAGCTGCTGCTCTTTCCTTCCTTACGAGATACCGTCGATTCGCGCAGTCGTTATTGCAAAAGATGTCACCAAAGGCAATCGCTTCGTTAGCGGCACTTTGCCTGGGCTCGGCGGCAAACACAGTAGAGATCGCATGGCGGCGGCTGTTTCGCGCATTTCCAGGCCTCCAAGTCAGCGCTAAAATCCGACAACCAGTTCTGAAACCGTTTCATGTTTCATTTGAGCCATGTGCACCCTGCTGATGGAACGTTTGAAGTTGATTTAAATGAACACAGTAGAGATCGTAGCAAGTGTCTAGCTGAGTGCGACGAAAACGGGTTTCCGCCCGCAATCGAGCCGGGGACCTTCTGCGTGTTCGGCACGGCGCCTGGGCTCGGCGGCAGCTGCTGCTCTTTCCTTCCTTACGAGATACCGTCGATTCGCGCAGTCGTTATTGCAAAAGATGTCACCAAAGGCAATCGCTTCGTTAGCGGCACTTTGCCTGGGCTCGGCGGCAAACACAGTAGAGATCGCATGGCGGCGGCTGTTTCGCGCATTTCCAGGCCTCCAAGTCAGCGCTAAAATCCGACAACCAGTTCTGAAACCGTTTCATGTTTCATTTGAGCCATGTGCACCCTGCTGATGGAACGTTTGAAGTTGATTTAAATGAACACAGTAGAGATCGTAGCAAGTGTCTTGCTGAGTGCGACGAAAACGGGTTTCCGCCCGCAATCGAGCCGGGGACCTTCTGCGTGTTCGGCACGGCGCCTGGGCTCGGCGGCAGCTGCTGCTCTTTCCTTCCTTACGAGATACCGTCGATTCGCGCAGTCGTTATTGCAAAAGATGTCACCAAAGGCAATCGCTTCGTTAGCGGCACTTTGCCTGGGCTCGGCGGCAAACACAGTAGAGATCGCATGGCGGCGGCTGTTTCGCGCATTTCCAGGCCTCCAAGTCAGCGCTAAAATCCGACAACCAGTTCTGAAACCGTTTCATGTTTCATTTGAGCCATGTGCACCCTGCTGATGGAACGTTTGAAGTTGATTTAAATGAACACAGTAGAGATCGTAGCAAGTGTCTTGCTGAGTGCGACGAAAACGGGTTTCCGCCCGCAATCGAGCCGGGGACCTTCTGCGTGTTCGGCACGGCGCCTGGGCTCGGCGGCAGCTGCTGCTCTTTCCTTCCTTACGAGATACCGTCGATTCGCGCAGTCGTTATTGCAAAAGATGTCACCAAAGGCAATCGCTTCGTTAGCGGCACTTTGCCTGGGCCCGGCGGCAGCTCTACATGGAGGCACCAGCAGCCCAGCCAGGCCGCCGCCGGCACCGGTGCGCCACAGCGCAAGGAGCCGGCGGCCGCCCTGCAATGCCCCTGTCGTTGCATATTCCACCCGCCTCATATCCTCTCCATGTCTGACTCACTACCCAAAATGACACTGCAGTCGACGTGCGTATTACTATCGCTTTTGGAAGAACCAAGGCGCAGTATTCTAGTGTCGAACCGGTACTGCAAATTGGGATTAAGCAAAAATTTATTGTGTGGTCGAGCGACAGCCTCGGCTCGCTCTTCCTACATGATCGCTTCTTGTGCGGAATAATTCCTAGCTCGCCGATGGCTTCAGAGTTGGTCTTCTCGAAGTTTTGCTTTCGCAATGCATTCCGCAATCTTTTCGTTATGAGTGGTGTGCTTCGGTTACCCGACTTTCTTGTGTTTAGTGCGTTTGGCTTCTCTTAACCCTTAGCCACCGCTTGCCGAAATTTCCACACTATCATCTGTCGACCTGCAGAGCTCGATGAAGGCCTCGCGGCCGTTCCTGAGCTCGTGGAACGGTCGAATCTGTAGTTGTTTCCAGATCTCTCCCACACAACGGCCTCCCAGAAGCTTGGATTACAGAAGTACGCCACTACTCCCAGCCGGAGATTCACGATTGAAAGCAGAATGACATGAGCTACACGCAGCTCCGAAATTTTTTTTTTTTTTTTTTTGTGTCTGACCTACTTTGAAAGACTTTGTAGTCGACTTACTTACTACTATCGCTGTTGGAAACCAGGTGATAACCGCACAGTATTTTAGAGACGATCAGGTAATGAAAATTTAGAATAAGTAAAACAGTATCAAAAGAAGTTGTGTGGTGGAGCAGCACATGCAATTCACGCTTCCTAGATAATCGTTACTGCATAGAATAATTCTTTTGTCTGCGGCGTCTTCAGTATCCGTCTTCTGGAAGTTTTGCTTGCAGTATATTGTGCAATCTTTTCGTTATGAGTTGGTGCTTGGTTTCCCGATGTTCTTTTGTTTAGTGCATTCGCCTTCTCTTAACCCTGAGAAACCACATACCGAAACTGAGGCACTGCCGGCTGTTCATAAGCAGTGCTCGATGAAGTTATTTCGCTTTTTATTCGTTGCCTTTAATATTCTTCTCATCAGTGGTGAGTGCTGCCTGCAGAAAGCGTTTATCTTGCGAATTCGCGTGAAAGTTTGTGTTCCCTGTGAGGCCCACTACTTGGGATTAACTTGACTGCTCCAGCCAGGTGGCTCGTTGGTCTAGGGGTATGATTCCTGCTTTGGGTGCAGGAGGTCCCGGGTTCAAATCCCGGACGAGCCCTGCCATTTTGACCGTGCTGAAGAGTAGGTGGAACTCAGCCCCGGTTGCAGCTCCTCAATGAAGAGTTGACGCCTGTTATAGCACGTGGATATAACAAGAATGCGGCACCAGTAAAGTACGTAGGTGGAATTCGGTAGAAAGGCAGACGGTAATTTTGCATGCAACGGAAAACAAGGTTGTCTTTGCGGGATATGTGCACCGTGAGTGGAGATTCAGCTTAATTGTGCGACAGTCTACCCTCATCTTACTAGCGACGGCAACAACCAAGGGGTGGCATGTAAGATTGAGCGTGGCTAAGAGTTTCTCATTATTAGTTTGCATCACACTTTGACAGAGCTGTGACAAGGCGAGTAGGGTGAGCTCAGGAAAGCCAGTAGCAAGCGCACTTGAAGTAGCCCTGAAGAACCGGATTATAAATTTTGCCTGCCATAATGGAGCTAGGGGCGTTCTCAGTTACCAAATACCGGTGCAATAAGAGAGCAACAGTATTTGACAGTAAAATGACGCCCTATCCGTCTAGCATACAACATTGCTTGTCTCTGCATACGCGGACGTGAGGTCATCTCGGAAATGAAATCCGAAATGTAGGTTAAAATTGTTGTGTTCCCGCCCGGGATCGAACCGGGGACCTTCTGCGTGTAAAGCAGACGTGATAACCGCTACACCACGGAAACAACGGTCATTTTCATGTACCACCCGGAGACTCGTAATAGCAACAGTTTCTCTTCTGTGTTAGCAAGGGCATCGGCTACGAGCTCCCTCCGATTCGTGAAGTTCCTGTAGTAAAAGACGTCGATGGAAACAATCCAACCGCGACAGACAGGGAGAACGCTGGCTGAGCTGCAGCCCTACATGGTGAGGCCATCAAAGGTGGCGTCATTCACATGCAGTGCGTTTTCGGAACGAATAGGCTCGTTGGTCTAGGGGTATGATTCCTGCTTCGGGTGCAGGAGGTCCCGGGTTCAAATCCCGGACGAGCCCTTGCGTTTTGTACAACGGTGTGGTAACAAATCGCATGGCGGCGGCTGTTTCGCGCATTTCCAGGCCTCCAAGTCAGCGCTAAAATCCGACAACCAGTTCTGAAACCGTTTCATGTTTCATTTGAGCCATGTGCACCCTGCTGATGGAACGTTTGAAGTTGATTTAAATGAACACAGTAGAGATCGTAGCAAGTGTCTTGCTGAGTGCGACGAAAACGGGTTTCCGCCCGCAATCGAGCCGGGGACCTTCTGCGTGTTCGGCACGGCGCCTGGGCTCGGCGGCAGCTGCTGCTCTTTCCTTCCTTACGAGATACCGTCGATTCGCGCAGTCGTTATTGCAAAAGATGTCACCAAAGGCAATCGCTTCGTTAGCGGCACTTTGCCTGGGCTCGGCGGCAAACACAGTAGAGATCGCATGGCGGCGGCTGTTTCGCGCATTTCCAGGCCTCCAAGTCAGCGCTAAAATCCGACAACCAGTTCTGAAACCGTTTCATTTGAGCCATGTGCACCCTGCTGATGGAACGTTTGAAGTTGATTTAAATGAACACAGTAGAGATCGTAGCAAGTGTCTTGCTGAGTGCGACGAAAACGGGTTTCCGCCCGCAATCGAGCCGGGGACCTTCTGCGTGTTCGGCACGGCGCCTGGGCTCGGCGGCAGCTGCTGCTCTTTCCTTCCTTACGAGATACCGTCGATTCGCGCAGTCGTTATTGCAAAAGATGTCACCAAAGGCAATCGCTTCGTTAGCGGCACTTTGCCTGGGCTCGGCGGCAAACACAGTAGAGATCGCATGGCGGCGGCTGTTTCGCGCATTTCCAGGCCTCCAAGTCAGCGCTAAAATCCGACAACCAGTTCTGAAACCGTTTCATGTTTCATTTGAGCCATGTGCACCCTGCTGATGGAACGTTTGAAGTTGATTTAAATGAACACAGTAGAGATCGTAGCAAGTGTCTTGCTGAGTGCGACGAAAACGGGTTTCCGCCCGCAATCGAGCCGGGGACCTTCTGCGTGTTCGGCACGGCGCCTGGGCTCGGCGGCAGCTGCTGCTCTTTCCTTCCTTACGAGATACCGTCGATTCGCGCAGTCGTTATTGCAAAAGATGTCACCAAAGGCAATCGCTTCGTTAGCGGCACTTTGCCTGGGCTCGGCGGCAAACACAGTAGAGATCGCATGGCGGCGGCTGTTTCGCGCATTTCCAGGCCTCCAAGTCAGCGCTAAAATCCGACAACCAGTTCTGAAACCGTTTCATGTTTCATTTGAGCCATGTGCACCCTGCTGATGGAACGTTTGAAGTTGATTTAAATGAACACAGTAGAGATCGTAGCAAGTGTCTTGCTGAGTGCGACGAAAACGGGTTTCCGCCCGCAATCGAGCCGGGGACCTTCTGCGTGTTCGGCACGGCGCCTGGGCTCGGCGGCAGCTGCTGCTCTTTCCTTCCTTACGAGATACCGTCGATTCGCGCAGTCGTTATTGCAAAAGATGTCACCAAAGGCAATCGCTTCGTTAGCGGCACTTTGCCTGGGCCCGGCGGCAGCTCTACATGGAGGCACCAGCAGCCCAGCCAGGCCGCCGCCGGCACCGGTGCGCCACAGCGCAAGGAGCCGGCGGCCGCCCTGCAATGCCCCTGTCGTTGCATATTCCACCCGCCCCATATCCTCTCCATGTCTGACTCACTACCCCAAATGACACTGCAGTCGACGTGCTTATTACTATCGCTTTTGGAAGAACCAAGGCGCAGTATTCTAGTGTCGAACCGGTACTGCAAATTGGGATTAAGCAAAAATTTATTGTGTGGTCGAGCGACAGCCTCGGCTCGCTCTTCCTACATGATCGCTTCTTGTGCGGAATAATTCCTAGCTCGCCGATGGCTTCAGAGTTGGTCTTCTCGAAGTTTTGCTTTCGCAATGCATTCCGCAATCTTTTCGTTATGAGTGGTGTGCTTCGGTTACCCGACTTTCTTGTGTTTAGTGCGTTTGGCTTCTCTTTACCCTTAGCCACCGCTTGCCGAAATTTCCACACTATCATCTGTCGACCTGCAGAGCTCGATGAAGGCCTCGCGGCCGTTCCTGAGCTCGTGGAACGGTCGAATCTGTAGTTGTTTCCAGATCTCTCCCACACAACGGCCTCCCAGAAGCTTGGATTACAGAAGTACGCCACTACTCCCAGCCGGAGATTCACGATTGAAAGCAGAATGACATGAGCTACACGCAGCTCCGAAATTTTTTTTTTTTTTTTTTTGTGTCTGACCTACTTTGAAAGACTTTGTAGTCGACTTACTTACTACTATCGCTGTTGGAAACCAGGTGATAACCGCACAGTATTTTAGAGACGATCAGGTAATGAAAATTTAGAATAAGTAAAACAGTATCAAAAGAAGTTGTGTGGTGGAGCAGCACATGCAATTCACGCTTCCTAGATAATCGTTACTGCATAGAATAATTCTTTTGTCTCCGGCGTCTTCAGTATCCGTCTTCTGGAAGTTTTGCTTGCAGTATATTGTGCAATCTTTTCGTTATGAGTTGGTGCTTGGTTTCCCGATGTTCTTTTGTTTAGTGCATTCGCCTTCTCTTAACCCTGAGAAACCACATACCGAAACTGAGGCACTGCCGGCTGTTCATAAGCAGTGCTCGATGAAGTTATTTCGCTTTTTATTCGTTGCCTTTAATATTCTTCTCATCAGTGGTGATTGCTGCCTGCAGAAAGCGTTTATCTTGCGAATTCGCGTGAAAGTTTGTGTTCCCTGTGAGGCCCACTACTTGGGATTAACTTGACTGCTCCAGCCAGGTGGCTCGTTGGTCTAGGGGTATGATTCCTGCTTTGGGTGCAGGAGGTCCCGGGTTCAAATCCCGGACGAGCCCTGCCATTTTGACCGTGCTGAAGAGTAGGTGGAACTCAGCCCCGGTTGCAGCTCCTCAATGAAGAGTTGACGCCTGTTATAGCACGTGGATATAACAAGAATGCGGCACCAGTAAAGTACGTAGGTGGAATTCGGTAGAAAGGCAGACGGTAATTTTGCATGCAACGGAAAACAAGGTTGTCTTTGCGGGATATGTGCACCGTGAGTGGAGATTCAGCTTAATTGTGCGACAGTCTACCCTCATCTTACTAGCGACGGCAACAACCAAGGGGTGGCATGTAAGATTGAGCGTGGCTAAGAGTTTCTCATTATTAGTTTGCATCACACTTTGACAGAGCTGTGACAAGGCGAGTAGGGTGAGCTCAGGAAAGCCAGTAGCAAGCGCACTTGAAGTAGCCCTGAAGAACCGGATTATAAATTTTGCCAGCCATAATGGAGCTAGGGGCGTTCTCAGTTACCAAATACCGGTGCAATAAGAGAGCAACAGTATTTGACAGTAAAATGACGCCCTATCCGTCTAGCATACAACATTGCTTGTCTCTGCATACGCGGACGTGAGGTCATCTCGGAAATGAAATCCGAAATGTAGATTAAAATTGTTGTGTTCCCGCCCGGGATCGAACCGGGGACCTTCTGCGTGTAAAGCAGACGTGATAACCGCTACACCACGGAAACAACGGTCATTTTCATGTACCACCCGGAGACTCGTAATAGCAACAGTTTCTCTTCTGTGTTAGCAAGGGCATCGGCTACGAGCTCCCTCCGATTCGTGAAGTTCCTGTAGTAAAAGACGTCGATGGAAACAATCCAACCGCGACAGACAGGGAGAACGCTGGCTGAGCTGCAGCCCTACATGGTGAGGCCATCAAAGGTGGCGTCATTCACATGCAGTGCGTTTTCGGAACGAATAGGCTCGTTGGTCTAGGGGTATGATTCCTGCTTTGGGTGCAGGAGGTCCCGGGTTCAAATCCCGGACGAGCCCTTGCGTTTTGTACAACGGTGTGGTAACAAATCGCATGGCGGCGGCTGTTTCGCGCATTTCCAGGCCTCCAAGTCAGCGCTAAAATCCGACAACCAGTTCTGAAACCGTTTCATGTTTCATTTGAGCCATGTGCACCCTGCTGATGGAACGTTTGAAGTTGATTTAAATGAACACAGTAGAGATCGTAGCAAGTGTCTTGCTGAGTGCGACGAAAACGGGTTTCCGCCCGCAATCGAGCCGGGGACCTTCTGCGTGTTCGGCACGGCGCCTGGGCTCGGCGGCAGCTGCTGCTCTTTCCTTCCTTACGAGATACCGTCGATTCGCGCAGTCGTTATTGCAAAAGATGTCACCAAAGGCAATCGCTTCGTTAGCGGCACTTTGCCTGGGCTCGGCGGCAAACACAGTAGAGATCGCATGGCGGCGGCTGTTTCGCGCATTTCCAGGCCTCCAAGTCAGCGCTAAAATCCGACAACCAGTTCTGAAACCGTTTCATGTTTCATTTGAGCCATGTGCACCCTGCTGATGGAACGTTTGAAGTTGATTTAAATGAACACAGTAGAGATCGTAGCAAGTGTCTTGCTGAGTGCGACGAAAACGGGTTTCCGCCCGCAATCGAGCCGGGGACCTTCTGCGTGTTCGGCACGGCGCCTGGGCTCGGCGGCAGCTGCTGCTCTTTCCTTCCTTACGAGATACCGTCGATTCGCGCAGTCGTTATTGCAAAAGATGTCACCAAAGGCAATCGCTTCGTTAGCGGCACTTTGCCTGGGCCCGGCGGCAGCTCTACATGGAGGCACCAGCAGCCCAGCCAGGCCGCCGCCGGCACCGGTGCGCCACAGCGCAAGGAGCCGGCGGCCGCCCTGCAATGCCCCTGTCGTTGCATATTCCACCCGCCACATATCCTCTCCATGTCTGACTCACTACCCCAAATGACACTGCAGTCGACGTGCTTATTACTATCGCTTTTGGAAGAACCAAGGCGCAGTATTCTAGTGTCGAACCGGTACTGCAAATTGGGATTAAGCAAAAATTTATTGTGTGGTCGAGCGACAGCCTCGGCTCGCTCTTCCTACATGATCGCTTCTTGTGCGGAATAATTCCTAGCTCGCCGATGGCTTCAGAGTTGGTCTTCTCGAAGTTTTGCTTTCGCAATGCATTCCGCAATCTTTTCGTTATGAGTGGTGTGCTTCGGTTACCCGACTTTCTTGTGTTTAGTGCGTTTGGCTTCTCTTAACCCTTAGCCACCGCTTGCCGAAATTTCCACACTATCATCTGTCGACCTGCAGAGCTCGATGAAGGCCTCGCGGCCGTTCCTGAGCTCGTGGAACGGTCGAATCTGTAGTTGTTTCCAGATCTCTCCCACACAACGGCCTCCCAGAAGCTTGGATTACAGAAGTACGCCACTACTCCCAGCCGGAGATTCACGATTGAAAGCAGAATGACATGATTTACACGCAGCTCCGAAATTTTTTTTTTTTTTTTTTTTGTGTCTGACCTACTTTGAAAGACTTTGTAGTCGACTTACTTACTACTATCGCTGTTGGAAACCAGGTGATAACCGCACAGTATTTTAGAGACGATCAGGTAATGAAAATTTAGAATAAGTAAAACAGTATCAAAAGAAGTTGTGTGGTGGAGCAGCACATGCAATTCACGCTTCCTAGATAATCGTTACTGCATAGAATAATTCTTTTGTCTGCGGCGTCTTCAGTATCCGTCTTCTGGAAGTTTTGCTTGCAGTATATTGTGCAATCTTTTCGTTATGAGTTGGTGCTTGGTTTCCCGATGTTCTTTTGTTTAGTGCATTCGCCTTCTCTTAACCCTGAGAAACCACATACCGAAACTGAGGCACTGCCGGCTGTTCATAAGCAGTGCTCGATGAAGTTATTTCGCTTTTTATTCGTTGCCTTTAATATTCTTCTCATCAGTGGTGAGTGCTGCCTGCAGAAAGCGTTTATCTTGCGAATTCGCGTGAAAGTTTGTGTTCCCTGTGAGGCCCACTACTTGGGATTAACTTGACTGCTCCAGCCAGGTGGCTCGTTGGTCTAGGGGTATGATTCCTGCTTTGGGTGCAGGAGGTCCCGGGTTCAAATCCCGGACGAGCCCTGCCATTTTGACCGTGCTGAAGAGTAGGTGGAACTCAGCCCCGGTTGCAGCTCCTCAATGAAGAGTTGACGCCTGTTATAGCACGTGGATATAACAAGAATGCGGCACCAGTAAAGTACGTAGGTGGAATTCGGTAGAAAGGCAGACGGTAATTTTGCATGCAACGGAAAACAAGGTTGTCTTTGCGGGATATGTGCACCGTGAGTGGAGATTCAGCTTAATTGTGCGACAGTCTACCCTCATCTTACTAGCGACGGCAACAACCAAGGGGTGGCATGTAAGATTGAGCGTGGCTAAGAGTTTCTCATTATTAGTTTGCATCACACTTTGACAGAGCTGTGACAAGGCGAGTAGGGTGAGCTCAGGAAAGCCAGTAGCAAGCGCACTTGAAGTAGCCCTGAAGAACCGGATTATAAATTTTGCCTGCCATAATGGAGCTAGGGGCGTTCTCAGTTACCAAATACCGGTGCAATAAGAGAGCAACAGTATTTGACAGTAAAATGACGCCCTATCCGTCTAGCATACAACATTGCTTGTCTCTGCATACGCGGACGTGAGGTCATCTCGGAAATGAAATCCGAAATGTAGATTAAAATTGTTGTGTTCCCGCCCGGGATCGAACCGGGGACCTTCTGCGTGTAAAGCAGACGTGATAACCGCTACACCACGGAAACAACTGTCATTTTCATGTACCACCCGGAGACTCGTAATAGCAACAGTTTCTCTTCTGTGTTAGCAAGGGCATCGGCTACGAGCTCCCTCCGATTCGTGAAGTTCCTGTAGTAAAAGACGTCGATGGAAACAATCCAACCGCGACAGACAGGGAGAACGCTGGCTGAGCTGCAGCCCTACATGGTGAGGCCATCAAAGGTGGCGTCATTCACATGCAGTGCGTTTTCGGAACGAATAGGCTCGTTGGTCTAGGGGTATGATTCCTGCTTCGGGTGCAGGAGGTCCCGGGTTCAAATCCCGGACGAGCCCTTGCGTTTTGTACAACGGTGTGGTAACAAATCGCATGGCGGCGGCTGTTTCGCGCATTTCCAGGCCTCCAAGTCAGCGCTAAAATCCGACAACCAGTTCTGAAACCGTTTCATGTTTCATTTGAGCCATGTGCACCCTGCTGATGGAACGTTTGAAGTTGATTTAAATGAACACAGTAGAGATCGTAGCAAGTGTCTTGCTGAGTGCGACGAAAACGGGTTTCCGCCCGCAATCGAGCCGGGGACCTTCTGCGTGTTCGGCACGGCGCCTGGGCTCGGCGGCAGCTGCTGCTCTTTCCTTCCTTACGAGATACCGTCGATTCGCGCAGTCGTTATTGCAAAAGATGTCACCAAAGGCAATCGCTTCGTTAGCGGCACTTTGCCTGGGCTCGGCGGCAAACACAGTAGAGATCGCATGGCGGCGGCTGTTTCGCGCATTTCCAGGCCTCCAAGTCAGCGCTAAAATCCGACAACCAGTTCTGAAACCGTTTCATGTTTCATTTGAGCCATGTGCACCCTGCTGATGGAACGTTTGAAGTTGATTTAAATGAACACAGTAGAGATCGTAGCAAGTGTCTTGCTGAGTGCGACGAAAACGGGTTTCCGCCCGCAATCGAGCCGGGGACCTTCTGCGTGTTCGGCACGGCGCCTGGGCTCGGCGGCAGCTGCTGCTCTTTCCTTCCTTACGAGATACCGTCGATTCGCGCAGTCGTTATTGCAAAAGATGTCACCAAAGGCAATCGCTTCGTTAGCGGCACTTTGCCTGGGCCCGGCGGCAGCTCTACATGGAGGCACCAGCAGCCCAGCCAGGCCGCCGCCGGCACCGGTGCGCCACAGCGCAAGGAGCCGGCGGCCGCCCTGCAATGCCCCTGTCGTTGCATATTCCACCCGCCACATATCCTCTCCATGTCTGACTCACTACCCCAAATGACACTGCAGTCGACGTGCTTATTACTATCGCTTTTGGAAGAACCAAGGCGCAGTATTCTAGTGTCGAACCGGTACTGCAAATTGGGATTAAGCAAAAATTTATTGTGTGGTCGAGCGACAGCCTCGGCTCGCTCTTCCTACATGATCGCTTCTTGTGCGGAATAATTCCTAGCTCGCCGATGGCTTCAGAGTTGGTCTTCTCGAAGTTTTGCTTTCGCAATGCATTCCGCAATCTTTTCGTTATGAGTGGTGTGCTTCGGTTACCCGACTTTCTTGTGTTTAGTGCGTTTGGCTTCTCTTAACCCTTAGCCACCGCTTGCCGAAATTTCCACACTATCATCTGTCGACCTGCAGAGCTCGATGAAGGCCTCGCGGCCGTTCCTGAGCTCGTGGAACGGTCGAATCTGTAGTTGTTTCCAGATCTCTCCCACACAACGGCCTCCCAGAAGCTTGGATTACAGAAGTACGCCACTACTCCCAGCCGGAGATTCACGATTGAAAGCAGAATGACATGATTTACACGCAGCTCCGAAATTTTTTTTTTTTTTTTTTTTGTGTCTGACCTACTTTGAAAGACTTTGTAGTCGACTTACTTACTACTATCGCTGTTGGAAACCAGGTGATAACCGCACAGTATTTTAGAGACGATCAGGTAATGAAAATTTAGAATAAGTAAAACAGTATCAAAAGAAGTTGTGTGGTGGAGCAGCACATGCAATTCACGCTTCCTAGATAATCGTTACTGCATAGAATAATTCTTTTGTCTGCGGCGTCTTCAGTATCCGTCTTCTGGAAGTTTTGCTTGCAGTATATTGTGCAATCTTTTCGTTATGAGTTGGTGCTTGGTTTCCCGATGTTCTTTTGTTTAGTGCATTCGCCTTCTCTTAACCCTGAGAAACCACATACCGAAACTGAGGCACTGCCGGCTGTTCATAAGCAGTGCTCGATGAAGTTATTTCGCTTTTTATTCGTTGCCTTTAATATTCTTCTCATCAGTGGTGAGTGCTGCCTGCAGAAAGCGTTTATCTTGCGAATTCGCGTGAAAGTTTGTGTTCCCTGTGAGGCCCACTACTTGGGATTAACTTGACTGCTCCAGCCAGGTGGCTCGTTGGTCTAGGGGTATGATTCCTGCTTTGGGTGCAGGAGGTCCCGGGTTCAAATCCCGGACGAGCCCTGCCATTTTGACCGTGCTGAAGAGTAGGTGGAACTCAGCCCCGGTTGCAGCTCCTCAATGAAGAGTTGACGCCTGTTATAGCACGTGGATATAACAAGAATGCGGCACCAGTAAAGTACGTAGGTGGAATTCGGTAGAAAGGCAGACGGTAATTTTGCATGCAACGGAAAACAAGGTTGTCTTTGCGGGATATGTGCACCGTGAGTGGAGATTCAGCTTAATTGTGCGACAGTCTACCCTCATCTTACTAGCGACGGCAACAACCAAGGGGTGGCATGTAAGATTGAGCGTGGCTAAGAGTTTCTCATTATTAGTTTGCATCACACTTTGACAGAGCTGTGACAAGGCGAGTAGGGTGAGCTCAGGAAAGCCAGTAGCAAGCGCACTTGAAGTAGCCCTGAAGAACCGGATTATAAATTTTGCCTGCCATAATGGAGCTAGGGGCGTTCTCAGTTACCAAATACCGGTGCAATAAGAGAGCAACAGTATTTGACAGTAAAATGACGCCCTATCCGTCTAGCATACAACATTGCTTGTCTCTGCATACGCGGACGTGAGGTCATCTCGGAAATGAAATCCGAAATGTAGATTAAAATTGTTGTGTTCCCGCCCGGGATCGAACCGGGGACCTTCTGCGTGTAAAGCAGACGTGATAACCGCTACACCACGGAAACAACTGTCATTTTCATGTACCACCCGGAGACTCGTAATAGCAACAGTTTCTCTTCTGTGTTAGCAAGGGCATCGGCTACGAGCTCCCTCCGATTCGTGAAGTTCCTGTAGTAAAAGACGTCGATGGAAACAATCCAACCGCGACAGACAGGGAGAACGCTGGCTGAGCTGCAGCCCTACATGGTGAGGCCATCAAAGGTGGCGTCATTCACATGCAGTGCGTTTTCGGAACGAATAGGCTCGTTGGTCTAGGGGTATGATTCCTGCTTCGGGTGCAGGAGGTCCCGGGTTCAAATCCCGGACGAGCCCTTGCGTTTTGTACAACGGTGTGGTAACAAATCGCATGGCGGCGGCTGTTTCGCGCATTTCCAGGCCTCCAAGTCAGCGCTAAAATCCGACAACCAGTTCTGAAACCGTTTCATGTTTCATTTGAGCCATGTGCACCCTGCTGATGGAACGTTTGAAGTTGATTTAAATGAACACAGTAGAGATCGTAGCAAGTGTCTTGCTGAGTGCGACGAAAACGGGTTTCCGCCCGCAATCGAGCCGGGGACCTTCTGCGTGTTCGGCACGGCGCCTGGGCTCGGCGGCAGCTGCTGCTCTTTCCTTCCTTACGAGATACCGTCGATTCGCGCAGTCGTTATTGCAAAAGATGTCACCAAAGGCAATCGCTTCGTTAGCGGCACTTTGCCTGGGCTCGGCGGCAAACACAGTAGAGATCGCATGGCGGCGGCTGTTTCGCGCATTTCCAGGCCTCCAAGTCAGCGCTAAAATCCGACAACCAGTTCTGAAACCGTTTCATGTTTCATTTGAGCCATGTGCACCCTGCTGATGGAACGTTTGAAGTTGATTTAAATGAACACAGTAGAGATCGTAGCAAGTGTCTTGCTGAGTGCGACGAAAACGGGTTTCCGCCCGCAATCGAGCCGGGGACCTTCTGCGTGTTCGGCACGGCGCCTGGGCTCGGCGGCAGCTGCTGCTCTTTCCTTCCTTACGAGATACCGTCGATTCGCGCAGTCGTTATTGCAAAAGATGTCACCAAAGGCAATCGCTTCGTTAGCGGCACTTTGCCTGGGCTCGGCGGCAGCTCTACATGGAGGCACCAGCAGCCCAGCCAGGCCGCCGCCGGCACCGGTGCGCCACAGCGCAAGGAGCCGGCGGCCGCCCTGCAATGCCCCTGTCGTTGCATATTCCACCCGCCCCATATCCTCTCCATGTCTGACTCACTACCCCAAATGACACTGCAGTCGACGTGCTTATTACTATCGCTTTTGGAAGAACCAAGGCGCAGTATTCTAGTGTCGAACCGGTACTGCAAATTGGGATTAAGCAAAAATTTATTGTGTGGTCGAGCGACAGCCTCGGCTCGCTCTTCCTACATGATCGCTTCTTGTGCGGAATAATTCCTAGCTCGCCGATGGCTTCAGAGTTGGTCTTCTCGAAGTTTTGCTTTCGCAATGCATTCCGCAATCTTTTCGTTATGAGTGGTGTGCTTCGGTAACCCGACTTTCTTGTGTTTAGTGCGTTTGGCTTCTCTTTACCCTTAGCCACCGCTTGCCGAAATTTCCACACTATCATCTGTCGACCTGCAGAGCTCGATGAAGGCCTCGCGGCCGTTCCTGAGCTCGTGGAACGGTCGAATCTGTAGTTGTTTCCAGATCTCTCCCACACAACGGCCTCCCAGAAGCTTGGATTACAGAAGTACGCCACTACTCCCAGCCGGAGATTCACGATTGAAAGCAGAATGACATGAGCTACACGCAGCTCCGAAATTTTTTTTTTTTTTTTTGTGTCTGACCTACTTTGAAAGACTTTGTAGTCGACTTACTTACTACTATCGCTGTTGGAAACCAGGTGATAACCGCACAGTATTTTAGAGACGATCAGGTAATGAAAATTTAGAATAAGTAAAACAGTATCAAAAGAAGTTGTGTGGTGGAGCAGCACATGCAATTCACGCTTCCTAGATAATCGTTACTGCATAGAATAATTCTTTTGTCTGCGGCGTCTTCAGTATCCGTCTTCTGGAAGTTTTGCTTGCAGTATATTGTGCAATCTTTTCGTTATGAGTTGGTGCTTGGTTTCCCGATGTTCTTTTGTTTAGTGCATTCGCCTTCTCTTAACCCTGAGAAACCACATACCGAAACTGAGGCACTGCCGGCTGTTCATAAGCAGTGCTCGATGAAGTTATTTCGCTTTTTATTCGTTGCCTTTAATATTCTTCTCATCAGTGGTGAGTGCTGCCTGCAGAAAGCGTTTATCTTGCGAATTCGCGTGAAAGTTTGTGTTCCCTGTGAGGCCCACTACTTGGGATTAACTTGACTGCTCCAGCCAGGTGGCTCGTTGGTCTAGGGGTATGATTCCTGCTTTGGGTGCAGGAGGTCCCGGGTTCAAATCCCGGACGAGCCCTGCCATTTTGACCGTGCTGAAGAGTAGGTGGAACTCAGCCCCGGTTGCAGCTCCTCAATGAAGAGTTGACGCCTGTTATAGCACGTGGATATAACAAGAATGCGGCACCAGTAAAGTACGTAGGTGGAATTCGGTAGAAAGGCAGACGGTAATTTTGCATGCAACGGAAAACAAGGTTGTCTTTGCGGGATATGTGCACCGTGAGTGGAGATTCAGCTTAATTGTGCGACAGTCTACCCTCATCTTACTAGCGACGGCAACAACCAAGGGGTGGCATGTAAGATTGAGCGTGGCTAAGAGTTTCTCATTATTAGTTTGCATCACACTTTGACAGAGCTGTGACAAGGCGAGTAGGGTGAGCTCAGGAAAGCCAGTAGCAAGCGCACTTGAAGTAGCCCTGAAGAACCGGATTATAAATTTTGCCTGCCATAATGGAGCTAGGGGCGTTCTCAGTTACCAAATACCGGTGCAATAAGAGAGCAACAGTATTTGACAGTAAAATGACGCCCTATCCGTCTAGCATACAACATTGCTTGTCTCTGCATACGCGGACGTGAGGTCATCTCGGAAATGAAATCCGAAATGTAGATTAAAATTGTTGTGTTCCCGCCCGGGATCGAACCGGGGACCTTCTGCGTGTAAAGCACACGTGATAACCGCTACACCACGGAAACAACGGTCATTTTCATGTACCACCCGGAGACTCGTAATAGCAACAGTTTCTCTTCTGTGTTAGCAAGGGCATCGGCTACGAGCTCCCTCCGATTCGTGAAGTTCCTGTAGTAAAAGACGTCGATGGAAACAATCCAACCGCGACAGACAGGGAGAACGCTGGCTGAGCTGCAGCCCTACATGGTGAGGCCATCAAAGGTGGCGTCATTCACATGCAGTGCGTTTTCGGAACGAATAGGCTCGTTGGTCTAGGGGTATGATTCCTGCTTCGGGTGCAGGAGGTCCCGGGTTCAAATCCCGGACGAGCCCTTGCGTTTTGTACAACGGTGTGGTAACAAATCGCATGGCGGCGGCTGTTTCGCGCATTTCCAGGCCTCCAAGTCAGCGCTAAAATCCGACAACCAGTTCTGAAACCGTTTCATGTTTCATTTGAGCCATGTGCACCCTGCTGATGGAACGTTTGAAGTTGATTTAAATGAACACAGTAGAGATCGTAGCAAGTGTCTTGCTGAGTGCGACGAAAACGGGTTTCCGCCCGCAATCGAGCCGGGGACCTTCTGCGTGTTCGGCACGGCGCCTGGGCTCGGCGGCAGCTGCTGCTCTTTCCTTCCTTACGAGATACCGTCGATTCGCGCAGTCGTTATTGCAAAAGATGTCACCAAAGGCAATCGCTTCGTTAGCGGCACTTTGCCTGGGCTCGGCGGCAGCTCTACATGGAGGCACCAGCAGCCCAGCCAGGCCGCCGCCGGCACCGGTGCGCCACAGCGCAAGGAGCCGGCGGCCGCCCTGCAATGCCCCTGTCGTTGCATATTCCACCCGCCTCATATCCTCTCCATGTCTGACTCACTACCCCAAATGACACTGCAGTCGACGTGCTTATTACTATCGCTTTTGGAAGAACCAAGGCGCAGTATTCTAGTGTCGAACCGGTACTGCAAATTGGGATTAAGCAAAAATTTATTGTGTGGTCGAGCGACAGCCTCGGCTCGCTCTTCCTACATGATCGCTTCTTGTGCGGAATAATTCCTAGCTCGCCGATGGCTTCAGAGTTGGTCTTCTCGAAGTTTTGCTTTCGCAACTGAAACACGTATGTAACATAGCAGCGATGGCGAGGCATTGTAGCATCTGTGACCAGAGAGTATGCGCTTGACCGCGCGAGTGTTGCGAGCGGTTCTCAGTCTGTCAGTCAGTCGTTGCGAGTCTGTCAGTAGTCGTTGCGAGTCTGTAGCTCTGTCTAGTTGTCGCTATGCAGAGCAGTACTCTGTTAGTAGTCGTCGCGTGCAGTACGCTAATAGTCGTCATGCAGAGCGGTCGGTCAGTAGTAGCAGCCCAGTGCGGTTGTGTGATGTAGGCGGTCGGCAACACTGGTCAAGATGGTGAATAAGGTATACTATTAATTAATATAATCATTAGATAATGAAAAAATTTATTTATTGTAATCATTCTCCAACAAGTCCCGCAATAATAATTTTTTATTTCAGAATACAAGGTGATTGATGCAGGCTGTCAGACTGAACTACACATCTTAGTTTTAGTGATGAAATATGCTAGAGATAAGGAATAATTGTATAATGAGTAATGAAGTGATTTTTTGCAGATGATAATGAATACTGATGAATAATGATGAAGGATATGATGTTATGAATAATGAAGTTTTTCTTTACAGATGATGATAATAGTGAAGTTATGATGATATGGATAATGAAGTTTTTTTTTTTTTTACAGATGAGGATAATGTTGAAGTTATGTATTTATGCTACGTAGTTATTTAAGTATTTGTTGCAGTTTGCTTTGACAGCAGGTGTTACATTGCATAGTAGGATGACAGAAAGTTTTGGAAAGGACAGCTATGGAACACATTTTTATACACATTTCACTACCTGTTAATTCGAAGTTCACTACTTTTCAGCATAGTGTGCGTTTCTCCTTTCAGGTCAATAATCCGTTTTTGTATTTTTTCCAGGAGAAGCTTTTCATGATACTTACTAAACCTGTTAGTTATTATACCTGTTCTAGTACTTGCATTTTTATATTTTTACCCATTTGTGTCTATCATTTATAAATGTGATCACATATACTGCCTTGTTGCATGACCTTGCTACAGCTGACTCATGACGAATGACGTTACTTATCCTCATTTGCAGCAACAGGTCAAAAGCAAATAGTGTTATGTCTCAGCAATTAACTATCGATCCCAACGCAATGCATTGCTAACAAAAAAAAAAAAAAAAAAAAAAAAAGAAAAAAAAATGTATTACCAGTCCCAAGTAGTGATACCAGTTTGAGAAAGTTCTGAGTAATGCTGATTAGCTCTGAATAGCATGTCACTTGAGTAATGACCTCTTAATGAGACTATATTCAAAATAATGCTTTGTCACTAGCTAATAACTGCCACTGTTTATTGTAATGATACTACTTATAATGCCTGTGATTATTAATGATTTGACTGTAATTAACTGATTTTAATAATGGCTTTGTAATGATCTGAATACTACTGAAGGAGGAACACTGTTTATTGTAATGATACTACTTATAATGCCTGTGATTTTTAATGATTTGACTGTAATTAACTGATTTTTAATAATGACTTCGTAATAATCTGAATAATACTGAATGATGATTCTATTCAATACTTGCTGGCCACTGAGTGCCAATAATTAATGTCACTTGAAGAATTGTTATTAATTATGCCATTAATTAGTCCTTTTTTTTCCATGTTGAGTTTTCATGTTTTGGTTAATGGCCAATGAGTGCCAATAATTTGTATCACTCAATGTATTATGTTAATGCTAGGCCAATAATTGACTCTCCTTTTCAATTAAGGCTTCTGATGAACATTATTCTGTCTTACTAAATATACTTTGTAACTGGCCAAGAACCGCCACTGTTTATTGTAATACGATTACCCATGATGCCAGCTAGTGATTCTTAATAGATTGTAATGACACATAATTAATTAACTATGGTACTGTTTAATAATGCTTTGTAATTAATTAAGGCTAATAATTCTTACTATATTGAAATGACAAATGATTAATTAATTAACTGTAATTAGACGAATGATTAATTAACGACAAATGATTAATTAACTGTAATTAGACAAATGATTAATTAACGACAAATGATTAATTAACTGTAATTAGGAAAAGGCTAATGATTATTGGAATGACAAATGATTAATTAACTGTAATTAGGAGAAGGTTAATGATTCTTAATTATACTCTGTAACTGAAAAGAATGCGATTATTTCATAATGCTTTGTAACCAGGAAAAGAAGGCTACTGATTCTATGTAAAACAATTAATGAACATTTTTCTGTAATACTACATACTTGGTACAGAAATGTTCAATAACTGGGCTATGAATGCCACAAACTATCAATGAAGACTGTAATTGTCGATATTATGTGACTTGATGTCCTTCACCTCATAAGCTGACTACCCTGAATTACTGCAATGTCCATTTGTCCTGTTTATCCTAGTGATCATGGAGCACTATATTTGGTTTTTGCACTAATTCTACGTTGGTGTGCCTTGTAAGAGTGTGGTGTTGACACGACATGCTGTCCACCACCATGAGCGATGAAGACATTATTATGGTCCCACTGTTTGGTGTACGTAATGTACTGCCAAAATGAAAACATGGAACATTACTACGACAGTTCAGTGTCTTGGCTACACTGATAAATTCTGATGGGAAAAGAACTTCAAGTTGTGTCACTTGGTGTTGTACTTCTGTGGAAAGATATGGACTTTCAGAGCAGCTGTGTGCAATCTAAAGTGCTACAACCATGATGCAATCCTTCCCTTTCCTATCCTGGTTCTTGTCACATAAAGAAAAATTTTTTTTGGTAACATCATTTATGTTCATAGGTTATACATTTTTCGATTTGTTGAACTCCAGTGCGAGTACACTTATGGCACTGGTCGACATGATGTTTGCCATTATGTTTATTTGTTGTGAAAATGCTAAAGACATTTTTCAGTGCATGTGCACTTTGGACATGATTTTCTTGCCATTATGTTTATTTATTGCGAAAATGCTAAAGACATTTTTCGATTTGTTCTGAAGTACAGTATATGTACACTCTTGTCTTTTATATTGTATATACATTTTTTATTTTCTGAACTACAGTGCATGTGCACTCATGTCACTTGTCAACATAATATTTTTTGCCAGTCTGTTTACTTGTTCTGAATATGCTAAAGAATTTTTTCAGTGCCTGTGCACTTTGTTATCTGTCAAAAAATTTATATATACATTTTTCTGATTTGCTACTATGTTTTGTATTCACATTTTGTCTTTGTCTGATATATTTTGTACTTAGTGCATGTGCACAACATTTAAATATTCTGTAAGTTGTAGGATTTTGTTAATTAAAGAAAAATTTTGCCGCGCTTGGCAAGTCCAAATGACTCACCATCGCTGCCAAATTTTTGCCCCCCCAGTGGAGGGTTATGAAACACGTATGTAACATAGCAGCGATGGCGAGGCATTGTAGCATCTGTGACCAGAGAGTATGCGCTTGACCGCGCGAGTGTTGCGAGCGGTTCTCAGTCTGTCGAGTAGTCGTTGCGAGTCTGTTGAGTAGTCGTTGCGAGTCTGTCAGCAGTAGTCGTTGCGAGTCTGTAGCTCTGTCTAGTTGAGTGCAGTACTCTAGTAGTAGTCGTGCAGTGAAGTATGCTAATAGTCGTCATGCAGAGCGATCGGTCAGTAGTAGTAGCCCAGTGCGGTTGTGTGATGTAGGCGGTCGGCAACACTGGTCAAGATGGTGAATAAGGTATACTGTTAATTAATATAATTATTAGATAATGAAAAATTGTAATTATTCTGCAACAAGTTCCCCAATAATAATTTTTATTTCAAAAGCATTTTTTCAAAAATTTAATTTTTTATTGAACTAAAGATCTCGTTGCACTTCCCATTTCATTCCACTTCTTTTGAAGAAAAATTTCACTAGAATCACAAAAAAAAGAGAATATTATTATTTGCAATGCAGTTCCTCCAAGCGGTGCGCAACAACAAGAGCAGAAATGTGACATCCATTTATTCTGAGGTAAGACTTTAATTCTGATTGTTTTACACGGGGCCAAAGACCGATATTTCGGTTTAATTGAATTTTCTTATCACTGAATGGACTTTAATTTTTGGTGAAGAATTTATATCTGAGTCAGATTGCGAATTTCACATTTTGTTGCCATTGTCAGTACATTTCATTGTGGGCAGGTTACGCATAGAGCAATGTCCATCAGCATTTCTAATTAGTATCGTCCTTTCTTTTAAAATTTTTGTGGGGAGGTTACACTTGGCTCCCATTTGTATTAAGTATTGTCATTTTCCTTTTAAATTTCGGTGGGGAGGTTACACAATGCATTCCGCAATCTTTTCGTTATGAGTGGTGTGCTTCGGTTACCCGACTTTCTTGTGTTTAGTGCGTTTGGCTTCTCTTAACCCTTAGCCACCGCTTGCCGAAATTTCCACACTATCATCTGTCGACCTGCAGAGCTCGATGAAGGCCTCGCGGCCGTTCCTGAGCTCGTGGAACGGTCGAATCTGTAGTTGTTTCCAGATCTCTCCCACACAACGGCCTCCCAGAAGCTTGGATTACAGAAGTACGCCACTACTCCCAGCCGGAGATTCACGATTGAAAGCAGAATGACATGAGCTACACGCAGCTCCGAAATTTTTTTTTTTTTTTTTTTTGTGTCTGACCTACTTTGAAAGACTTTGTAGTCGACTTACTTACTACTATCGCTGTTGGAAACCAGGTGATAACCGCACAGTATTTTAGAGACGATCAGGTAATGAAAATTTAGAATAAGTAAAACAGTATCAAAAGAAGTTGTGTGGTGGAGCAGCACATGCAATTCACGCTTCCTAGATAATCGTTACTGCATAGAATAATTCTTTTGTCTGCGGCGTCTTCAGTATCCGTCTTCTGGAAGTTTTGCTTGCAGTATATTGTGCAATCTTTTCGTTATGAGTTGGTGCTTGGTTTCCCGATGTTCTTTTGTTTAGTGCATTCGCCTTCTCTTAACCCTGAGAAACCACATACCGAAACTGAGGCACTGCCGGCTGTTCATAAGCAGTGCTCGATGAAGTTATTTCGCTTTTTATTCGTTGCCTTTAATATTCTTCTCATCAGTGGTGAGTGCTGCCTGCAGAAAGCGTTTATCTTGCGAATTCGCGTGAAAGTTTGTGTTCCCTGTGAGGCCCACTACTTGGGATTAACTTGACTGCTCCAGCCAGGTGGCTCGTTGGTCTAGGGGTATGATTCCTGCTTTGGGTGCAGGAGGTCCCGGGTTCAAATCCCGGGCGAGCCCTGCTATTTTGACCGTGCTGAAGAGTAGGTGGAACTCAGCCCCGGTTGCAGCTCCTCAATGAAGAGTTGACGCCTGTTATAGCACGTGGATATAACAAGAATGCGGCACCAGTAAAGTACGTAGGTGGAATTCGGTAGAAAGGCAGACGGTAATTTTGCATGCAACGGAAAACAAGGTTGTCTTTGCGGGATATGTGCACCGTGAGTGGAGATTCAGCTTAATTGTGCGACAGTCTACCCTCATCTTACTAGCGACGGCAACAACCAAGGGGTGGCATGTAAGATTGAGCGTGGCTAAGAGTTTCTCATTATTAGTTTGCATCACACTTTGACAGAGCTGTGACAAGGCGAGTAGGGTGAGCTCAGGAAAGCCAGTAGCAAGCGCACTTGAAGTAGCCCTGAAGAACCGGATTATAAATTTTGCCTGCCATAATGGAGCTAGGGGCGTTCTCAGTTACCAAATACCGGTGCAATAAGAGAGCAACAGTATTTGACAGTAAAATGACGCCCTATCCGTCTAGCATACAACATTGCTTGTCTCTGCATACGCGGACGTGAGGTCATCTCGGAAATGAAATCCGAAATGTAGATTGAAATTGTTGTGTTCCCGCCCGGGATCGAACCAGGGACCTTCTGCGTGTAAAGCAGACGTGATAACCGCTACACCACGGAAACAACGGTCATTTTCATGTACCTCCCGGAGACTCGTAATAGCAACAGTTTCTCTTCTGTGTTAGCAAGGGCATCGGCTACGAGCTCCCTCCGATTCGTGAAGTTCCTGTAGTAAAAGACGTCGATGGAAACAATCCAACCGCGACAGACAGGGAGAACGCTGGCTGAGCTGCAGCCCTACATGGTGAGGCCATCAAAGGTGGCGTCATTCACATGCAGTGCGTTTTCGGAACGAATAGGCTCGTTGGTCTAGGGGTATGATTCCTGCTTCGGGTGCAGGAGGTCCCGGGTTCAAATCCCGGACGAGCCCTTGCGTTTTGTACAACGGTGTGGTAACAAATCGCATGGCGGCGGCTGTTTCGCGCATTTCCAGGCCTCCAAGTCAGCGCTAAAATCCGACAACCAGTTCTGAAACCGTTTCATGTTTCATTTGAGCCATGTGCACCCTGCTGATGGAACGTTTGAAGTTGATTTAAATGAACACAGTAGAGATCGTAGCAAGTGTCTTGCTGAGTGCGACGAAAACGGGTTTCCGCCCGCAATCGAGCCGGGGACCTTCTGCGTGTTCGGCACGGCGCCTGGGCTCGGCGGCAGCTGCTGCTCTTTCCTTCCTTACGAGATACCGTCGATTCGCGCAGTCGTTATTGCAAAAGATGTCACCAAAGGCAATCGCTTCGTTAGCGGCACTTTGCCTGGGCTCGGCGGCAGCTCTACATGGAGGCACCAGCAGCCCAGCCAGGCCGCCGCCGGCACCGGTGCGCCACAGCGCAAGGAGCCGGCGGCCGCCCTGCAACGCCCCTGTCGTTGCATATTCCACCCGCCACATATCCTCTCCATGTCTGACTCACTACCCCAAATGACACTGCAGTCGACGTGCTTATTACTATCGCTTTTGGAAGAACCAAGGCGCAGTATTCTAGTGTCGAACCGGTACTGCAAATTGGGATTAAGCAAAAATTTATTGTGTGGTCGAGCGACAGCCTCGGCTCGCTCTTCCTACATGATCGCTTCTTGTGCGGAATAATTCCTAGCTCGCCGATGGCTTCAGAGTTGGTCTTCTCGAAGTTTTGCTTTCGCAACTGAAACACGTATGTAACATAGCAGCGATGGCGAGGCATTGTAGCATCTGTGACCAGAGAGTATGCGCTTGACCGCGCGAGTGTTGCGAGCGGTTCTCAGTCTGTCAGTCAGTCGTTGCGAGTCTGTCAGTAGTCGTTGCGAGTCTGTAGCTCTGTCTAGTTGTCGCTATGCAGAGCAGGACTCTGTTAGTAGTCGTCGCGTGCAGTACGCTAATAGTCGTCATGCAGAGCGGTCGGTCAGTAGTAGCAGCCCAGTGCGGTTGTGTGATGTAGGCGGTCGGCAACACTGGTCAAGATGGTGAATAAGGTATACTATTAATTAATATAATCATTAGATAATGAAAAAATTTATTTATTGTAATCATTCTCCAACAAGTCCCCCAATAATAATTTTTTATTTCAGAATACAAGGTGATTGATGCAGGCTGTCAGACTGAACTACACATCTTAGTTTTAGTGATGAAATATGCTAGAGATAAGGAATAATTGTATAATGAGTAATGAAGTGATTTTTTGCAGATGATAATGAATACTGATGAATAATGATGAAGGATATGATGTTATGAATAATGAAGTTTTTCTTTACAGATGATGATAATAGTGAAGTTATGATGATATGGATAATGAAGTTTTTTTTTTTTTTACAGATGAGGATAATGTTGAAGTTATGTATTTATGCTACGTAGTTATTTAAGTATTTGTTGCAGTTTGCTTTGACAGCAGGTGTTACATTGCATAGTAGGATGACAGAAAGTTTTGGAAAGGACAGCTATGGAACACATTTTTATACACATTTCACTACCTGTTAATTCGAAGTTCACTACTTTTCAGCATAGTGTGCGTTTCTCCTTTCAGGTCAATAATCCGTTTTTGTATTTTTTCCAGGAGAAGCTTTTCATGATACTTACTAAACCTGTTAGTTATTATACCTGTTCTAGTACTTGCATTTTTATATTTTTACCCATTTGTGTCTATCATTTATAAATGTGATCACATATACTGCCTTGTTGCATGACCTTGCTACAGCTGACTCATGACGAATGACGTTACTTATCCTCATTTGCAGCAACAGGTCAAAAGCAAATAGTGTTATGTCTCAGCAATTAACTATCGATCCCAACGCAATGCATTGCTAACAAAAAAAAAAAAAAAAAAAAAAAAAAAAAAAAAAAAAAATAATGTATTACCAGTCCCAAGTAGTGATACCAGTTTGAGAAAGTTCTGAGTAATGCTGACTAGCTCTGAATAGCATGTCACTTGAGTAATGACCTCTTAATGAGACTATATTCAAAATAATGCTTTGTCACTAGCTAATAACTGCCACTGTTTATTGTAATGATACTACTTATAATGCCTGTGATTATTAATGATTTGACTGTAATTAACTGATTTTAATAATGGCTTTGTAATGATCTGAATACTACTGAAGGAGGAACACTGTTTATTGTAATGATACTACTTATAATGCCTGTGATTTTTAATGATTTGACTGTAATTAACTGATTTTTAATAATGACTTCGTAATAATCTGAATAATACTGAATGATGATTCTATTCAATACTTGCTGGCCACTGAGTGCCAATAATTAATGTCACTTGAAGAATTGTTATTAATTATGCCATTAATTAGTCCTTTTTTTTCCATGTTGAGTTTTCATGTTTTGGTTAATGGCCAATGAGTGCCAATAATTTGTATCACTCAATGTATTATGTTAATGCTAGGCCAATAATTGACTCTCCTTTTCAATTAAGGCTTCTGATGAACATTATTCTGTCTTACTAAATATACTTTGTAACTGGCCAAGAACCGCCACTGTTTATTGTAATACGATTACCCATGATGCCAGCTAGTGATTCTTAATAGATTGTAATGACACATAATTAATTAACTATGGTACTGTTTAATAATGCTTTGTAATTAATTAAGGCTAATAATTCTTACTATATTGAAATGACAAATGATTAATTAATTAACTGTAATTAGACGAATGATTAATTAACGACAAATGATTAATTAACTGTAATTAGACAAATGATTAATTAACGACAAATGATTAATTAACTGTAATTAGGAAAAGGCTAATGATTATTGGAATGACAAATGATTAATTAACTGTAATTAGGAGAAGGTTAATGATTCTTAATTATACTCTGTAACTGAAAAGAATGCGATTATTTCATAATGCTTTGTAACCAGGAAAAGAAGGCTACTGATTCTATGTAAAACAATTAATGAACATTTTTCTGTAATACTACATACTTGGTACAGAAATGTTCAATAACTGGGCTATGAATGCCACAAACTATCAATGAAGACTGTAATTGTCGATATTATGTGACTTGATGTCCTTCACCTCATAAGCTGACTACCCTGAATTACTGCAATGTCCATTTGTCCTGTTTATCCTAGTGATCATGGAGCACTATATTTGGTTTTTGCACTAATTCTACGTTGGTGTGCCTTGTAAGAGTGTGGTGTTGACAC
Source organism: Schistocerca serialis cubense (assembly GCF_023864345.2). Lineage (NCBI taxonomy): Eukaryota > Metazoa > Arthropoda > Insecta > Orthoptera > Acrididae > Schistocerca > Schistocerca serialis. Next base: position 804,803,426 of record NC_064639.1, on the reverse strand, counting down.
GACATGCTGTCCACCACCATGAGCGATGAAGACATTATTATGGTCCCACTGTTTGGTGTACGTAATGTACTGCCAAAATGAAAACATGGAACATTACTACGACAGTTCAGTGTCTTGGCTACACTGATAAATTCTGATGGGAAAAGAACTTCAAGTTGTGTCACTTGGTGTTGTACTTCTGTGGAAAGATATGGACTTTCAGAGCAGCTGTGTGCAATCTAAAGTGCTACAACCATGATGCAATCCTTCCCTTTCCTATCCTGGTTCTTGTCACATAAAGAAAAATTTTTTTTGGTAACATCATTTATGTTCATAGGTTATACATTTTTCGATTTGTTGAACTCCAGTGCGAGTACACTTATGGCACTGGTCGACATGATGTTTGCCATTATGTTTATTTGTTGTGAAAATGCTAAAGACATTTTTCAGTGCATGTGCACTTTGGACATGATTTTCTTGCCATTATGTTTATTTATTGCGAAAATGCTAAAGACATTTTTCGATTTGTTCTGAAGTACAGTATATGTACACTCTTGTCTTTTATATTGTATATACATTTTTTATTTTCTGAACTACAGTGCATGTGCACTCATGTCACTTGTCAACATAATATTTTTTGCCAGTCTGTTTACTTGTTCTGAATATGCTAAAGAATTTTTTCAGTGCCTGTGCACTTTGTTATCTGTCAAAAAATTTATATATACATTTTTCTGATTTGCTACTATGTTTTGTATTCACATTTTGTCTTTGTCTGATATATTTTGTACTTAGTGCATGTGCACAACATTTAAATATTCTGTAAGTTGTAGGATTTTGTTAATTAAAGAAAAATTTTGCCGCGCTTGGCAAGTCCAAATGACTCATCATCGCTGCCAAATTTTTGCCCCCCCAGTGGAGGGTTATGAAACACGTATGTAACATAGCAGCGATGGCGAGGCATTGTAGCATCTGTGACCAGAGAGTATGCGCTTGACCGCGCGAGTGTTGCGAGCGGTTCTCAGTCTGTCGAGTAGTCGTTGCGAGTCTGTTGAGTAGTCGTTGCGAGTCTGTCAGCAGTAGTCGTTGCGAGTCTGTAGCTCTGTCTAGTTGAGTGCAGTACTCTAGTAGTAGTCGTGCAGTGAAGTATGCTAATAGTCGTCATGCAGAGCGATCGGTCAGTAGTAGTAGCCCAGTGCGGTTGTGTGATGTAGGCGGTCGGCAACACTGGTCAAGATGGTGAATAAGGTATACTGTTAATTAATACAATTATTAGATAATGAAAAATTGTAATTATTCTGCAACAAGTTCCCCAATAATAATTTTTATTTCAAAAGCATTTTTTCAAAAATTTAATTTTTTATTGAACTAAAGATCTCGTTGCACTTCCCATTTCATTCCACTTCTTTTGAAGAAAAATTTCACTAGAATCACAAAAAAAAAGAGAATATTATTATTTGCAATGCAGTTCCTCCAAGCGGTGCGCAACAACAAGAGCAGAAATGTGACATCCATTTATTCTGAGGTAAGACTTTAATTCTGATTGTTTTACACGGGGCCAAAGACCGATATTTCGGTTTAATTGAATTTTCTTATCACTGAATGGACTTTAATTTTTGGTGAAGAATTTATATCTGAGTCAGATTGCGAATTTCACATTTTGTTGCCATTGTCAGTACATTTCATTGTGGGCAGGTTACGCATAGAGCAATGTCCATCAGCATTTCTAATTAGTATCGTCCTTTCTTTTAAAATTTTTGTGGGGAGGTTACACTTGGCTCCCATTTGTATTAAGTATTGTCATTTTCCTTTTAAATTTCGGTGGGGAGGTTACACAATGCATTCCGCAATCTTTTCGTTATGAGTGGTGTGCTTCGGTTACCCGACTTTCTTGTGTTTAGTGCGTTTGGCTTCTCTTAACCCTTAGCCACCGCTTGCCGAAATTTCCACACTATCATCTGTCGACCTGCAGAGCTCGATGAAGGCCTCGCGGCCGTTCCTGAGCTCGTGGAACGGTCGAATCTGTAGTTGTTTCCAGATCTCTCCCACACAACGGCCTCCCAGAAGCTTGGATTACAGAAGTACGCCACTACTCCCAGCCGGAGATTCACGATTGAAAGCAGAATGACATGATTTACACGCAGCTCCGAAATTTTTTTTTTTTTTTTTTTGTGTCTGACCTACTTTGAAAGACTTTGTAGTCGACTTACTTACTACTATCGCTGTTGGAAACCAGGTGATAACCGCACAGTATTTTAGAGACGATCAGGTAATGAAAATTTAGAATAAGTAAAACAGTATCAAAAGAAGTTGTGTGGTGGAGCAGCACATGCAATTCACGCTTCCTAGATAATCGTTACTGCATAGAATAATTCTTTTGTCTGCGGCGTCTTCAGTATCCGTCTTCTGGAAGTTTTGCTTGCAGTATATTGTGCAATCTTTTCGTTATGAGTTGGTGCTTGGTTTCCCGATGTTCTTTTGTTTAGTGCATTCGCCTTCTCTTAACCCTGAGAAACCACATACCGAAACTGAGGCACTGCCGGCTGTTCATAAGCAGTGCTCGATGAAGTTATTTCGCTTTTTATTCGTTGCCTTTAATATTCTTCTCATCAGTGGTGAGTGCTGCCTGCAGAAAGCGTTTATCTTGCGAATTCGCGTGAAAGTTTGTGTTCCCTGTGAGGCCCACTACTTGGGATTAACTTGACTGCTCCAGCCAGGTGGCTCGTTGGTCTAGGGGTATGATTCCTGCTTTGGGTGCAGGAGGTCCCGGGTTCAAATCCCGGACGAGCCCTGCCATTTTGACCGTGCTGAAGAGTAGGTGGAACTCAGCCCCGGTTGCAGCTCCTCAATGAAGAGTTGACGCCTGTTATAGCACGTGGATATAACAAGAATGCGGCACCAGTAAAGTACGTAGGTGGAATTCGGTAGAAAGGCAGACGGTAATTTTGCATGCAACGGAAAACAAGGTTGTCTTTGCGGGATATGTGCACCGTGAGTGGAGATTCAGCTTAATTGTGCGACAGTCTACCCTCATCTTACTAGCGACGGCAACAACCAAGGGGTGGCATGTAAGATTGAGCGTGGCTAAGAGTTTCTCATTATTAGTTTGCATCACACTTTGACAGAGCTGTGACAAGGCGAGTAGGGTGAGCTCAGGAAAGCCAGTAGCAAGCGCACTTGAAGTAGCCCTGAAGAACCGGATTATAAATTTTGCCTGCCATAATGGAGCTAGGGGCGTTCTCAGTTACCAAATACCGGTGCAATAAGAGAGCAACAGTATTTGACAGTAAAATGACGCCCTATCCGTCTAGCATACAACATTGCTTGTCTCTGCATACGCGGACGTGAGGTCATCTCGGAAATGAAATCCGAAATGTAGATTAAAATTGTTGTGTTCCCGCCCGGGATCGAACCGGGGACCTTCTGCGTGTAAAGCAGACGGGGTAACCGCTACACCACGGAAACAACGGTCATTTTCATGTACCACCCGGAGACTCGTAATAGCAACAGTTTCTCTTCTGTGTTAGCAAGGGCATCGGCTACGAGCTCCCTCCGATTCGTGAAGTTCCTGTAGTAAAAGACGTCGATGGAAACAATCCAACCGCGACAGACAGGGAGAACGCTGGCTGAGCTGCAGCCCTACATGGTGAGGCCATCAAAGGTGGCGTCATTCACATGCAGTGCGTTTTCGGAACGAATAGGCTCGTTGGTCTAGGGGTATGATTCCTGCTTCGGGTGCAGGAGGTCCCGGGTTCAAATCCCGGACGAGCCCTTGCGTTTTGTACAACGGTGTGGTAACAAATCGCATGGCGGCGGCTGTTTCGCGCATTTCCAGGCCTCCAAGTCAGCGCTAAAATCCGACAACCACTTCTGAAACCGTTTCATGTTTCATTTGAGCCATGTGCACCCTGCTGATGGAACGTTTGAAGTTGATTTAAATGAACACAGTAGAGATCGTAGCAAGTGTCTTGCTGAGTGCGACGAAAACGGGTTTCCGCCCGCAATCGAGCCGGGGACCTTCTGCGTGTTCGGCACGGCGCCTGGGCTCGGCGGCAGCTGCTGCTCTTTCCTTCCTTACGAGATACCGTCGATTCGCGCAGTCGTTATTGCAAAAGATGTCACCAAAGGCAATCGCTTCGTTAGCGGCACTTTGCCTGGGCTCGGCGGCAGCTCTACATGGAGGCACCAGCAGCCCAGCCAGGCCGCCGCCGGCACCGGTGCGCCACAGCGCAAGGAGCCGGCGGCCGCCCTGCAATGCCCCTGTCGTTGCATATTCCACCCGCCTCATATCCTCTCCATGTCTGACTCACTACCCCAAATGACACTGCAGTCGACGTGCTTATTACTATCGCTTTTGGAAGAACCAAGGCGCAGTATTCTAGTGTCGAACCGGTACTGCAAATTGGGATTAAGCAAAAATTTATTGTGTGGTCGAGCGACAGCCTCGGCTCGCTCTTCCTACATGATCGCTTCTTGTGCGGAATAATTCCTAGCTCGCCGATGGCTTCAGAGTTGGTCTTCTCGAAGTTTTGCTTTCGCAATTGAAACACGTATGTAACATAGCAGCGATGGCGAGGCATTGTAGCATCTGTGACCAGAGAGTATGCGCTTGACCGCGCGAGTGTTGCGAGCGGTTCTCAGTCTGTCAGTCAGTCGTTGCGAGTCTGTCAGTAGTCGTTGCGAGTCTGTAGCTCTGTCTAGTTGTCGCTATGCAGAGCAGTACTCTGTTAGTAGTCGTCGCGTGCAGTACGCTAATAGTCGTCATGCAGTGCGGTCGGTCAGTAGTAGCAGCCCAGTGCGGTTGTGTGATGTAGGCGGTCGGCAACACTGGTCAAGATGGTGAATAAGGTATACTATTAATTAATATAATCATTAGATAATGAAAAAATTTATTTATTGTAATCATTCTCCAACAAGTCCCGCAATAATAATTTTTTATTTCAGAATACAAGGTGATTGATGCAGGCTGTCAGACTGAACTACACATCTTAGTTTTAGTGATGAAATATGCTAGAGATAAGGAATAATTGTATAATGAGTAATGAAGTGATTTTTTGCAGATGATAATGAATACTGATGAATAATGATGAAGGATATGATGTTATGAATAATGAAGTTTTTCTTTACAGATGATGATAATAGTGAAGTTATGATGATATGGATAATGAAGTTTTTTTTTTTTTTACAGATGAGGATAATGTTGAAGTTATGTATTTATGCTACGTAGTTATTTAAGTATTTGTTGCAGTTTGCTTTGACAGCAGGTGTTACATTGCATAGTAGGATGACAGAAAGTTTTGGAAAGGACAGCTATGGAACACATTTTTATACACATTTCACTACCTGTTAATTCGAAGTTCACTACTTTTCAGCATAGTGTGCGTTTCTCCTTTCAGGTCAATAATCCGTTTTTGTATTTTTTCCAGGAGAAGCTTTTCATGATACTTACTAAACCTGTTAGTTATTATACCTGTTCTAGTACTTGCATTTTTATATTTTTACCCATTTGTGTCTATCATTTATAAATGTGATCACATATACTGCCTTGTTGCATGACCTTGCTACAGCTGACTCATGACGAATGACGTTACTTATCCTCATTTGCAGCAACAGGTCAAAAGCAAATAGTGTTATGTCTCAGCAATTAACTATCGATCCCAACGCAATGCATTGCTAACAAAAAAAAAAAAAAAAAAAAAAAAAAAAAAAAAAATAATGTATTACCAGTCCCAAGTAGTGATACCAGTTTGAGAAAGTTCTGAGTAATGCTGATTAGCTCTGAATAGCATGTCACTTGAGTAATGACCTCTTAATGAGACTATATTCAAAATAATGCTTTGTCACTAGCTAATAACTGCCACTGTTTATTGTAATGATACTACTTATAATGCCTGTGATTATTAATGATTTGACTGTAATTAACTGATTTTAATAATGGCTTTGTAATGATCTGAATACTACTGAAGGAGGAACACTGTTTATTGTAATGATACTACTTATAATGCCTGTGATTTTTAATGATTTGACTGTAATTAACTGATTTTTAATAATGACTTCGTAATAATCTGAATAATACTGAATGATGATTCTATTCAATACTTGCTGGCCACTGAGTGCCAATAATTAATGTCACTTGAAGAATTGTTATTAATTATGCCATTAATTAGTCCTTTTTTTTCCATGTTGAGTTTTCATGTTTTGGTTAATGGCCAATGAGTGCCAATAATTTGTATCACTCAATGTATTATGTTAATGCTAGGCCAATAATTGACTCTCCTTTTCAATTAAGGCTTCTGATGAACATTATTCTGTCTTACTAAATATACTTTGTAACTGGCCAAGAACCGCCACTGTTTATTGTAATACGATTACCCATGATGCCAGCTAGTGATTCTTAATAGATTGTAATGACACATAATTAATTAACTATGGTACTGTTTAATAATGCTTTGTAATTAATTAAGGCTAATAATTCTTACTATATTGAAATGACAAATGATTAATTAATTAACTGTAATTAGACGAATGATTAATTAACGACAAATGATTAATTAACGGTAATTAGACAAATGATTAATTAACGACAAATGATTAATTAACTGTAATTAGGAAAAGGCTAATGATTATTGGAATGACAAATGATTAATTAACTGTAATTAGGAGAAGGTTAATGATTCTTAATTATACTCTGTAACTGAAAAGAATGCGATTATTTCATAATGCTTTGTAACCAGGAAAAGAAGGCTACTGATTCTATGTAAAACAATTAATGAACATTTTTCTGTAATACTACATACTTGGTACAGAAATGTTCAATAACTGGGCTATGAATGCCACAAACTATCAATGAAGACTGTAATTGTCGATATTATGTGACTTGATGTCCTTCACCTCATAAGCTGACTACCCTGAATTACTGCAATGTCCATTTGTCCTGTTTATCCTAGTGATCATGGAGCACTATATTTGGTTTTTGCACTAATTCTACGTTGGTGTGCCTTGTAAGAGTGTGGTGTTGACACGACATGCTGTCCACCACCATGAGCGATGAAGACATTATTATGGTCCCACTGTTTGGTGTACGTAATGTACTGCCAAAATGAAAACATGGAACATTACTACGACAGTTCAGTGTCTTGGCTACACTGATAAATTCTGATGGGAAAAGAACTTCAAGTTGTGTCACTTGGTGTTGTACTTCTGTGGAAAGATATGGACTTTCAGAGCAGCTGTGTGCAATCTAAAGTGCTACAACCATGATGCAATCCTTCCCTTTCCTATCCTGGTTCTTGTCACATAAAGAAAAATTTTTTTTGGTAACATCATTTATGTTCATAGGTTATACATTTTTCGATTTGTTGAACTCCAGTGCGAGTACACTTATGGCACTGGTCGACATGATGTTTGCCATTATGTTTATTTGTTGTGAAAATGCTAAAGACATTTTTCAGTGCATGTGCACTTTGGACATGATTTTCTTGCCATTATGTTTATTTATTGCGAAAATGCTAAAGACATTTTTCGATTTGTTCTGAAGTACAGTATATGTACACTCTTGTCTTTTATATTGTATATACATTTTTTATTTTCTGAACTACAGTGCATGTGCACTCATGTCACTTGTCAACATAATATTTTTTGCCAGTCTGTTTACTTGTTCTGAATATGCTAAAGAATTTTTTCAGTGCCTGTGCACTTTGTTATCTGTCAAAAAATTTATATATACATTTTTCTGATTTGCTACTATGTTTTGTATTCACATTTTGTCTTTGTCTGATATATTTTGTACTTAGTGCATGTGCACAACATTTAAATATTCTGTAAGTTGTAGGATTTTGTTAATTAAAGAAAAATTTTGCCGCGCTTGGCAAGTCCAAATGACTCACCATCGCTGCCAAATTTTTGCCCCCCCCAGTGGAGGGTTATGAAACACGTATGTAACATAGCAGCGATGGCGAGGCATTGTAGCATCTGTGACCAGAGAGTATGCGCTTGACCGCGCGAGTGTTGCGAGCGGTTCTCAGTCTGTCGAGTAGTCGTTGCGAGTCTGTTGAGTAGTCGTTGCGAGTCTGTCAGCAGTAGTCGTTGCGAGTCTGTAGCTCTGTCTAGTTGAGTGCAGTACTCTAGTAGTAGTCGTGCAGTGAAGTATGCTAATAGTCGTCATGCAGAGCGATCGGTCAGTAGTAGTAGCCCAGTGCGGTTGTGTGATGTAGGCGGTCGGCAACACTGGTCAAGATGGTGAATAAGGTATACTGTTAATTAATACAATTATTAGATAATGAAAAATTGTAATTATTCTGCAACAAGTTCCCCAATAATAATTTTTATTTCAAAAGCATTTTTTCAAAAATTTAATTTTTTATTGAACTAAAGATCTCGTTGCACTTCCCATTTCATTCCACTTCTTTTGAAGAAAAATTTCACTAGAATCACAAAAAAAAAGAGAATATTATTATTTGCAATGCAGTTCCTCCAAGCGGTGCGCAACAACAAGAGCAGAAATGTGACATCCATTTATTCTGAGGTAAGACTTTAATTCTGATTGTTTTACACGGGGCCAAAGACCGATATTTCGGTTTAATTGAATTTTCTTATCACTGAATGGACTTTAATTTTTGGTGAAGAATTTATATCTGAGTCAGATTGCGAATTTCACATTTTGTTGCCATTGTCAGTACATTTCATTGTGGGCAGGTTACGCATAGAGCAATGTCCATCAGCATTTCTAATTAGTATCGTCCTTTCTTTTAAAATTTTTGTGGGGAGGTTACACTTGGCTCCCATTTGTATTAAGTATTGTCATTTTCCTTTTAAATTTCGGTGGGGAGGTTACACAATGGATTCCGCAATCTTTTCGTTATGAGTGGTGTGCTTCGGTTACCCGACTTTCTTGTGTTTAGTGCGTTTGGCTTCTCTTAACCCTTAGCCACCGCTTGCCGAAATTTCCACACTATCATCTGTCGACCTGCAGAGCTCGATGAAGGCCTCGCGGCCGTTCCTGAGCTCGTGGAACGGTCGAATCTGTAGTTGTTTCCAGATCTCTCCCACACAACGGCCTCCCAGAAGCTTGGATTACAGAAGTACGCCACTACTCCCAGCCAGAGATTCACGATTGAAAGCAGAATGACATGAGCTACACGCAGCTCCGAAATTTTTTTTTTTTTTTTTTTTGTGTCTGACCTACTTTGAAAGACTTTGTAGTCGACTTACTTACTACTATCGCTGTTGGAAACCAGGTGATAACCGCACAGTATTTTAGAGACGATCAGGTAATGAAAATTTAGAATAAGTAAAACAGTATCAAAAGAAGTTGTGTGGTGGAGCAGCACATGCAATTCACGCTTCCTAGATAATCGTTACTGCATAGAATAATTCTTTTGTCTGCGGCGTCTTCAGTATCCGTCTTCTGGAAGTTTTGCTTGCAGTATATTGTGCAATCTTTTCGTTATGAGTTGGTGCTTGGTTTCCCGATGTTCTTTTGTTTAGTGCATTCGCCTTCTCTTAACCCTGAGAAACCACATACCGAAACTGAGGCACTGCCGGCTGTTCATAAGCAGTGCTCGATGAAGTTATTTCGCTTTTTATTCGTTGCCTTTAATATTCTTCTCATCAGTGGTGAGTGCTGCCTGCAGAAAGCGTTTATCTTGCGAATTCGCGTGAAAGTTTGTGTTCCCTGTGAGGCCCACTACTTGGGATTAACTTGACTGCTCCAGCCAGGTGGCTCGTTGGTCTAGGGGTATGATTCCTGCTTTGGGTGCAGGAGGTCCCGGGTTCAAATCCCGGGCGAGCCCTGCTATTTTGACCGTGCTGAAGAGTAGGTGGAACTCAGCCCCGGTTGCAGCTCCTCAATGAAGAGTTGACGCCTGTTATAGCACGTGGATATAACAAGAATGCGGCACCAGTAAAGTACGTAGGTGGAATTCGGTAGAAAGGCAGACGGTAATTTTGCATGCAACGGAAAACAAGGTTGTCTTTGCGGGATATGTGCACCGTGAGTGGAGATTCAGCTTAATTGTGCGACAGTCTACCCTCATCTTACTAGCGACGGCAACAACCAAGGGGTGGCATGTAAGATTGAGCGTGGCTAAGAGTTTCTCATTATTAGTTTGCATCACACTTTGACAGAGCTGTGACAAGGCGAGTAGGGTGAGCTCAGGAAAGCCAGTAGCAAGCGCACTTGAAGTAGCCCTGAAGAACCGGATTATAAATTTTGCCTGCCATAATGGAGCTAGGGGCGTTCTCAGTTACCAAATACCGGTGCAATAAGAGAGCAACAGTATTTGACAGTAAAATGACGCCCTATCCGTCTAGCATACAACATTGCTTGTCTCTGCATACGCGGACGTGAGGTCATCTCGGAAATGAAATCCGAAATGTAGATTAAAATTGTTGTGTTCCCGCCCGAGATCGAACCGGGGACCTTCTGCGTGTAAAGCAGACGTGATAACCGCTACACCACGGAAACAACGGTCATTTTCATGTACCACCCGGAGACTCGTAATAGCAACAGTTTCTCTTCTGTGTTAGCAAGGGCATCGGCTACGAGCTCCCTCCGATTCGTGAAGTTCCTGTAGTAAAAGACGTCGATGGAAACAATCCAACCGCGACAGACAGGGAGAACGCTGGCTGAGCTGCAGCCCTACATGGTGAGGCCATCAAAGGTGGCGTCATTCACATGCAGTGCGTTTTCGGAACGAATAGGCTCGTTGGTCTAGGGGTATGATTCCTGCTTCGGGTGCAGGAGGTCCCGGGTTCAAATCCCGGACGAGCCCTTGCGTTTTGTACAACGGTGTGGTAACAAATCGCATGGCGGCGGCTGTTTCGCGCATTTCCAGGCCTCCAAGTCAGCGCTAAAATCCGACAACCAGTTCTGAAACCGTTTCATGTTTCATTTGAGCCATGTGCACCCTGCTGATGGAACGTTTGAAGTTGATTTAAATGAACACAGTAGAGATCGTAGCAAGTGTCTTGCTGAGTGCGACGAAAACGGGTTTCCGCCCGCAATCGAGCCGGGGACCTTCTGCGTGTTCGGCACGGCGCCTGGGCTCGGCGGCAGCTGCTGCTCTTTCCTTCCTTACGAGATACCGTCGATTCGCGCAGTCGTTATTGCAAAAGATGTCACCAAAGGCAATCGCTTCGTTAGCGGCACTTTGCCTGGGCTCGGCGGCAGCTCTACATGGAGGCACCAGCAGCCCAGCCAGGCCGCCGCCGGCACCGGTGCGCCACAGCGCAAGGAGCCGGCGGCCGCCCTGCAATGCCCCTGTCGTTGCATATTCCACCCGCCTCATATCCTCTCCATGTCTGACTCACTACCCCAAATGACACTGCAGTCGACGTGCTTATTACTATCGCTTTTGGAAGAACCAAGGCGCAGTATTCTAGTGTCGAACCGGTACTGCAAATTGGGATTAAGCAAAAATTTATTGTGTGGTCGAGCGACAGCCTCGGCTCGCTCTTCCTACATGATCGCTTCTTGTGCGGAATAATTCCTAGCTCGCCGATGGCTTCAGAGTTGGTCTTCTCGAAGTTTTGCTTTCGCAATTGAAACACGTATGTAACATAGCAGCGATGGCGAGGCATTGTAGCATCTGTGACCAGAGAGTATGCGCTTGACCGCGCGAGTGTTGCGAGCGGTTCTCAGTCTGTCAGTCAGTCGTTGCGAGTCTGTCAGTAGTCGTTGCGAGTCTGTAGCTCTGTCTAGTTGTCGCTATGCAGAGCAGTACTCTGTTAGTAGTCGTCGCGTGCAGTACGCTAATAGTCGTCATGCAGAGCGGTCGGTCAGTAGTAGCAGCCCAGTGCGGTTGTGTGATGTAGGCGGTCGGCAACACTGGTCAAGATGGTGAATAAGGTATACTATTAATTAATATAATCATTAGATAATGAAAAAATTTATTTATTGTAATCATTCTCCAACAAGTCCCGCAATAATAATTTTTTATTTCAGAATACAAGGTGATTGATGCAGGCTGTCAGACTGAACTACACATCTTAGTTTTAGTGATGAAATATGCTAGAGATAAGGAATAATTGTATAATGAGTAATGAAGTGATTTTTTGCAGATGATAATGAATACTGATGAATAATGATGAAGGATATGATGTTATGAATAATGAAGTTTTTCTTTACAGATGATGATAATAGTGAAGTTATGATGATATGGATAATGAAGTTTTTTTTTTTTTTACAGATGAGGATAATGTTGAAGTTATGTATTTATGCTACGTAGTTATTTAAGTATTTGTTGCAGTTTGCTTTGACAGCAGGTGTTACATTGCATAGTAGGATGACAGAAAGTTTTGGAAAGGACAGCTATGGAACACATTTTTATACACATTTCACTACCTGTTAATTCGAAGTTCACTACTTTTCAGCATAGTGTGCGTTTCTCCTTTCAGGTCAATAATCCGTTTTTGTATTTTTTCCAGGAGAAGCTTTTCATGATACTTACTAAACCTGTTAGTTATTATACCTGTTCTAGTTCTTGCATTTTTATATTTTTACCCATTTGTGTCTATCATTTATAAATGTGATCACATATACTGCCTTGTTGCATGACCTTGCTACAGCTGACTCATGACGAATGACGTTACTTATCCTCATTTGCAGCAACAGGTCAAAAGCAAATAGTGTTATGTCTCAGCAATTAACTATCGATCCCAACGCAATGCATTGCTAACAAAAAAAAAAAAAAAAAAAAAAAAAAAAAAAAAAAAAAAAAAATAATGTATTACCAGTCCCAAGTAGTGATACCAGTTTGAGAAAGTTCTGAGTAATGCTGATTAGCTCTGAATAGCATGTCACTTGAGTAATGACCTCTTAATGAGACTATATTCAAAATAATGCTTTGTCACTAGCTAATAACTGCCACTGTTTATTGTAATGATACTACTTATAATGCCTGTGATTATTAATGATTTGACTGTAATTAACTGATTTTAATAATGGCTTTGTAATGATCTGAATACTACTGAAGGAGGAACACTGTTTATTGTAATGATACTACTTATAATGCCTGTGATTTTTAATGATTTGACTGTAATTAACTGATTTTTAATAATGACTTCGTAATAATCTGAATAATACTGAATGATGATTCTATTCAATACTTGCTGGCCACTGAGTGCCAATAATTAATGTCACTTGAAGAATTGTTATTAATTATGCCATTAATTAGTCCTTTTTTTTCCATGTTGAGTTTTCATGTTTTGGTTAATGGCCAATGAGTGCCAATAATTTGTATCACTCAATGTATTATGTTAATGCTAGGCCAATAATTGACTCTCCTTTTCAATTAAGGCTTCTGATGAACATTATTCTGTCTTACTAAATATACTTTGTAACTGGCCAAGAACCGCCACTGTTTATTGTAATACGATTACCCATGATGCCAGCTAGTGATTCTTAATAGATTGTAATGACACATAATTAATTAACTATGGTACTGTTTAATAATGCTTTGTAATTAATTAAGGCTAATAATTCTTACTATATTGAAATGACAAATGATTAATTAATTAACTGTAATTAGACGAATGATTAATTAACGACAAATGATTAATTAACTGTAATTAGACAAATGATTAATTAACGACAAATGATTAATTAACTGTAATTAGGAAAAGGCTAATGATTATTGGAATGACAAATGATTAATTAACTGTAATTAGGAGAAGGTTAATGATTCTTAATTATACTCTGTAACTGAAAAGAATGCGATTATTTCATAATGCTTTGTAACCAGGAAAAGAAGGCTACTGATTCTATGTAAAACAATTAATGAACATTTTTCTGTAATACTACATACTTGGTACAGAAATGTTCAATAACTGGGCTATGAATGCCACAAACTATCAATGAAGACTGTAATTGTCAATATTATGTGACTTGATGTCCTTCACCTCATAAGCTGACTACCCTGAATTACTGCAATGTCCATTTGTCCTGTTTATCCTAGTGATCATGGAGCACTATATTTGGTTTTTGCACTAATTCTACGTTGGTGTGCCTTGTAAGAGTGTGGTGTTGACACGACATGCTGTCCACCACCATGAGCGATGAAGACATTATTATGGTCCCACTGTTTGGTGTACGTAATGTACTGCCAAAATGAAAACATGGAACATTACTACGACAGTTCAGTGTCTTGGCTACACTGATAAATTCTGATGGGAAAAGAACTTCAAGTTGTGTCACTTGGTGTTGTACTTCTGTGGAAAGATATGGACTTTCAGAGCAGCTGTGTGCAATCTAAAGTGCTACAACCATGATGCAATCCTTCCCTTTCCTATCCTGGTTCTTGTCACATAAAGAAAAATTTTTTTTGGTAACATCATTTATGTTCATAGGTTATACATTTTTCGATTTGTTGAACTCCAGTGCGAGTACACTTATGGCACTGGTCGACATGATGTTTGCCATTATGTTTATTTGTTGTGAAAATGCTAAAGACATTTTTCAGTGCATGTGCACTTTGGACATGATTTTCTTGCCATTATGTTTATTTATTGCGAAAATGCTAAAGACATTTTTCGATTTGTTCTGAAGTACAGTATATGTACACTCTTGTCTTTTATATTGTATATACATTTTTTATTTTCTGAACTACAGTGCATGTGCACTCATGTCACTTGTCAACATAATATTTTTTGCCAGTCTGTTTGCTTGTTCTGAATATGCTAAAGAATTTTTTCAGTGCCTGTGCACTTTGTTATCTGTCAAAAAATTTATATATACATTTTTCTGATTTGCTACTATGTTTTGTATTCACATTTTGTCTTTGTCTGATATATTTTGTACTTAGTGCATGTGCACAACATTTAAATATTCTGTAAGTTGTAGGATTTTGTTAATTAAAGAAAAATTTTGCCGCGCTTGGCAAGTCCAAATGACTCACCATCGCTGCCAAATTTTTGCCCCCCCAGTGGAGGGTTATGAAACACGTATGTAACATAGCAGCGATGGCGAGGCATTGTAGCATCTGTGACCAGAGAGTATGCGCTTGACCGCGCGAGTGTTGCGAGCGGTTCTCAGTCTGTCGAGTAGTCGTTGCGAGTCTGTTGAGTAGTCGTTGCGAGTCTGTCAGCAGTAGTCGTTGCGAGTCTGTAGCTCTGTCTAGTTGAGTGCAGTACTCTAGTAGTAGTCGTGCAGTGAAGTATGCTAATAGTCGTCATGCAGAGCGATCGGTCAGTAGTAGTAGCCCAGTGCGGTTGTGTGATGTAGGCGGTCGGCAACACTGGTCAAGATGGTGAATAAGGTATACTGTTAATTAATACAATTATTAGATAATGAAAAATTGTAATTATTCTGCAACAAGTTCCCCAATAATAATTTTTATTTCAAAAGCATTTTTTCAAAAATTTAATTTTTTATTGAACTAAAGATCTCGTTGCACTTCCCATTTCATTCCACTTCTTTTGAAGAAAAATTTCACTAGAATCACAAAAAAAAGAGAATATTATTATTTGCAATGCAGTTCCTCCAAGCGGTGCGCAACAACAAGAGCAGAAATGTGACATCCATTTATTCTGAGGTAAGACTTTAATTCTGATTGTTTTACACGGGGCCAAAGACCGATATTTCGGTTTAATTGAATTTTCTTATCACTGAATGGACTTTAATTTTTGGTGAAGAATTTATATCTGAGTCAGATTGCGAATTTCACATTTTGTTGCCATTGTCAGTACATTTCATTGTGGGCAGGTTACGCATAGAGCAATGTCCATCAGCATTTCTAATTAGTATCGTCCTTTCTTTTAAAATTTTTGTGGGGAGGTTACATTTGGCTCCCATTTGTATTAAGTATTGTCATTTTCCTTTTAAATTTCGGTGGGGAGGTTACACAAAGCATTCCGCAATCTTTTCGTTATGAGTGGTGTGCTTCGGTTACCCGACTTTCTTGTGTTTAGTGCGTTTGGCTTCTCTTAACCCTTAGCCACCGCTTGCCGAAATTTCCACACTATCATCTGTCGACCTGCAGAGCTCGATGAAGGCCTCGCGGCCGTTCCTGAGCTCGTGGAACGGTCGAATCTGTAGTTGTTTCCAGATCTCTCCCACACAACGGCCTCCCAGAAGCTTGGATTACAGAAGTACGCCACTACTCCCAGCCGGAGATTCACGATTGAAAGCAGAATGACATGAGCTACACGCAGCTCCGAAATTTTTTTTTTTTTTTTTTTTGTGTCTGACCTACTTTGAAAGACTTTGTAGTCGACTTACTTACTACTATCGCTGTTGGAAACCAGGTGATAACCGCACAGTATTTTAGAGACGATCAGGTAATGAAAATTTAGAATAAGTAAAACAGTATCAAAAGAAGTTGTGTGGTGGAGCAGCACATGCAATTCACGCTTCCTAGATAATCGTTACTGCATAGAATAATTCTTTTGTCTGCGGCGTCTTCAGTATCCGTCTTCTGGAAGTTTTGCTTGCAGTATATTGTGCAATCTTTTCGTTATGAGTTGGTGCTTGGTTTCCCGATGTTCTTTTGTTTAGTGCATTCGCCTTCTCTTAACCCTGAGAAACCACATACCGAAACTGAGGCACTGCCGGCTGTTCATAAGCAGTGCTCGATGAAGTTATTTCGCTTTTTATTCGTTGCCTTTAATATTCTTCTCATCAGTGGTGAGTGCTGCCTGCAGAAAGCGTTTATCTTGCGAATTCGCGTGAAAGTTTGTGTTCCCTGTGAGGCCCACTACTTGGGATTAACTTGACTGCTCCAGCCAGGTGGCTCGTTGGTCTAGGGGTATGATTCCTGCTTTGGGTGCAGGAGGTCCCGGGTTCAAATCCCGGGCGAGCCCTGCTATTTTGACCGTGCTGAAGAGTAGGTGGAACTCAGCCCCGGTTGCAGCTCCTCAATGAAGAGTTGACGCCTGTTATAGCACGTGGATATAACAAGAATGCGGCACCAGTAAAGTACGTAGGTGGAATTCGGTAGAAAGGCAGACGGTAATTTTGCATGCAACGGAAAACAAGGTTGTCTTTGCGGGATATGTGCACCGTGAGTGGAGATTCAGCTTAATTGTGCGACAGTCTACCCTCATCTTACTAGCGACGGCAACAACCAAGGGGTGGCATGTAAGATTGAGCGTGGCTAAGAGTTTCTCATTATTAGTTTGCATCACACTTTGACAGAGCTGTGACAAGGCGAGTAGGGTGAGCTCAGGAAAGCCAGTAGCAAGCGCACTTGAAGTAGCCCTGAAGAACCGGATTATAAATTTTGCCTGCCATAATGGAGCTAGGGGCGTTCTCAGTTACCAAATACCGGTGCAATAAGAGAGCAACAGTATTTGACAGTAAAATGACGCCCTATCCGTCTAGCATACAACATTGCTTGTCTCTGCATACGCGGACGTGAGGTCATCTCGGAAATGAAATCCGAAATGTAGATTAAAATTGTTGTGTTCCCGCCCGGGATCGAACCGGGGACCTTCTGCGTGTAAAGCAGACGTGATAACCGCTACACCACAGAAACAACGGTCATTTTCATGTACCACCCGGAGACTCGTAATAGCAACAGTTTCTCTTCTGTGTTAGCAAGGGCATCGGCTACGAGCTCCCTCCGATTCGTGAAGTTCCTGTAGTAAAAGACGTCGATGGAAACAATCCAACCGCGACAGACAGGGAGAACGCTGGCTGAGCTGCAGCCCTACATGGTGAGGCCATCAAAGGTGGCGTCATTCACATGCAGTGCGTTTTCGGAACGAATAGGCTCGTTGGTCTAGGGGTATGATTCCTGCTTCGGGTGCAGGAGGTCCCGGGTTCAAATCCCGGACGAGCCCTTGCGTTTTGTACAACGGTGTGGTAACAAATCGCATGGCGGCGGCTGTTTCGCGCATTTCCAGGCCTCCAAGTCAGCGCTAAAATCCGACAACCAGTTCTGAAACCGTTTCATGTTTCATTTGAGCCATGTGCACCCTGCTGATGGAACGTTTGAAGTTGATTTAAATGAACACAGTAGAGATCGTAGCAAGTGTCTTGCTGAGTGCGACGAAAACGGGTTTCCGCCCGCAATCGAGCCGGGGACCTTCTGCGTGTTCGGCACGGCGCCTGGGCTCGGCGGCAGCTGCTGCTCTTTCCTTCCTTACGAGATACCGTCGATTCGCGCAGTCGTTATTGCAAAAGATGTCACCAAAGGCAATCGCTTCGTTAGCGGCACTTTGCCTGGGCTCGGCGGCAGCTCTACATGGAGGCACCAGCAGCCCAGCCAGGCCGCCGCCGGCACCGGTGCGCCACAGCGCAAGGAGCCGGCGGCCGCCCTGCAATGCCCCTGTCGTTGCATATTCCACCCGCCTCATATCCTCTCCATGTCTGACTCACTACCCCAAATGACACTGCAGTCGACGTGCTTATTACTATCGCTTTTGGAAGAACCAAGGCGCAGTATTCTAGTGTCGAACCGGTACTGCAAATTGGGATTAAGCAAAAATTTATTGTGTGGTCGAGCGACAGCCTCGGCTCGCTCTTCCTACATGATCGCTTCTTGTGCGGAATAATTCCTAGCTCGCCGATGGCTTCAGAGTTGGTCTTCTCGAAGTTTTGCTTTCGCAATTGAAACACGTATGTAACATAGCAGCGATGGCGAGGCATTGTAGCATCTGTGACCAGAGAGTATGCGCTTGACCGCGCGAGTGTTGCGAGCGGTTCTCAGTCTGTCAGTCAGTCGTTGCGAGTCTGTCAGTAGTCGTTGCGAGTCTGTAGCTCTGTCTAGTTGTCGCTATGCAGAGCAGTACTCTGTTAGTAGTCGTCGCGTGCAGTACGCTAATAGTCGTCATGCAGAGCGGTCGGTCAGTAGTAGCAGCCCAGTGCGGTTGTGTGATGTAGGCGGTCGGCAACACTGGTCAAGATGGTGAATAAGGTATACTATTAATTAATATAATCATTAGATAATGAAAAAATTTATTTATTGTAATCATTCTCCAACAAGTCCCCCAATAATAATTTTTTATTTCAGAATACAAGGTGATTGATGCAGGCTGTCAGACTGAACTACACATCTTAGTTTTAGTGATGAAATATGCTAGAGATAAGGAATAATTGTATAATGAGTAATGAAGTGATTTTTTGCAGATGATAATGAATACTGATGAATAATGATGAAGGATATGATGTTATGAATAATGAAGTTTTTCTTTACAGATGATGATAATAGTGAAGTTATGATGATATGGATAATGAAGTTTTTTTTTTTTTACAGATGAGGATAATGTTGAAGTTATGTATTTATGCTACGTAGTTATTTAAGTATTTGTTGCAGTTTGCTTTGACAGCAGGTGTTACATTGCATAGTAGGATGACAGAAAGTTTTGGAAAGGACAGCTATGGAACACATTTTTATACACATTTCACTACCTGTTAATTCGAAGTTCACTACTTTTCAGCATAGTGTGCGTTTCTCCTTTCAGGTCAATAATCCGTTTTTGTATTTTTTCCAGGAGAAGCTTTTCATGATACTTACTAAACCTGTTAGTTATTATACCTGTTCTAGTACTTGCATTTTTATATTTTTACCCATTTGTGTCTATCATTTATAAATGTGATCACATATACTGCCTTGTTGCATGACCTTGCTACAGCTGACTCATGACGAATGACGTTACTTATCCTCATTTGCAGCAACAGGTCAAAAGCAAATAGTGTTATGTCTCAGCAATTAACTATCGATCCCAACGCAATGCATTGCTAACAAAAAAAAAAAAAAAAAAAAAAAAAAAAAAAAAAATAATGTATTACCAGTCCCAAGTAGTGATACCAGTTTGAGAAAGTTCTGAGTAATGCTGATTAGCTCTGAATAGCATGTCACTTGAGTAATGACCTCTTAATGAGACTATATTCAAAATAATGCTTTGTCACTAGCTAATAACTGCCACTGTTTATTGTAATGATACTACTTATAATGCCTGTGATTATTAATGATTTGACTGTAATTAACTGATTTTAATAATGGCTTTGTAATGATCTGAATACTACTGAAGGAGGAACACTGTTTATTGTAATGATACTACTTATAATGCCTGTGATTTTTAATGATTTGACTGTAATTAACTGATTTTTAATAATGACTTCGTAATAATCTGAATAATACTGAATGATGATTCTATTCAATACTTGCTGGCCACTGAGTGCCAATAATTAATGTCACTTGAAGAATTGTTATTAATTATGCCATTAATTAGTCCTTTTTTTTCCATGTTGAGTTTTCATGTTTTGGTTAATGGCCAATGAGTGCCAATAATTTGTATCACTCAATGTATTATGTTAATGCTAGGCCAATAATTGA
This sequence comes from Schistocerca serialis cubense, assembly GCF_023864345.2. NCBI lineage: Eukaryota > Metazoa > Arthropoda > Insecta > Orthoptera > Acrididae > Schistocerca > Schistocerca serialis. Next base: position 804,783,174 of record NC_064639.1, on the reverse strand, counting down.
CTCTCCTTTTCAATTAAGGCTTCTGATGAACATTATTCTGTCTTACTAAATATACTTTGTAACTGGCCAAGAACCGCCACTGTTTATTGTAATACGATTACCCATGATGCCAGCTAGTGATTCTTAATAGATTGTAATGACACATAATTAATTAACTATGGTACTGTTTAATAATGCTTTGTAATTAATTAAGGCTAATAATTCTTACTATATTGAAATGACAAATGATTAATTAATTAACTGTAATTAGACGAATGATTAATTAACGACAAATGATTAATTAACTGTAATTAGACAAATGATTAATTAACGACAAATGATTAATTAACTGTAATTAGGAAAAGGCTAATGATTATTGGAATGACAAATGATTAATTAACTGTAATTAGGAGAAGGTTAATGATTCTTAATTATACTCTGTAACTGAAAAGAATGCGATTATTTCATAATGCTTTGTAACCAGGAAAAGAAGGCTACTGATTCTATGTAAAACAATTAATGAACATTTTTCTGTAATACTACATACTTGGTACAGAAATGTTCAATAACTGGGCTATGAATGCCACAAACTATCAATGAAGACTGTAATTGTCAATATTATGTGACTTGATGTCCTTCACCTCATAAGCTGACTACCCTGAATTACTGCAATGTCCATTTGTCCTGTTTATCCTAGTGATCATGGAGCACTATATTTGGTTTTTGCACTAATTCTACGTTGGTGTGCCTTGTAAGAGTGTGGTGTTGACACGACATGCTGTCCACCACCATGAGCGATGAAGACATTATTATGGTCCCACTGTTTGGTGTACGTAATGTACTGCCAAAATGAAAACATGGAACATTACTACGACAGTTCAGTGTCTTGGCTACACTGATAAATTCTGATGGGAAAAGAACTTCAAGTTGTGTCACTTGGTGTTGTACTTCTGTGGAAAGATATGGACTTTCAGAGCAGCTGTGTGCAATCTAAAGTGCTACAACCATGATGCAATCCTTCCCTTTCCTATCCTGGTTCTTGTCACATAAAGAAAAATTTTTTTTGGTAACATCATTTATGTTCATAGGTTATACATTTTTCGATTTGTTGAACTCCAGTGCGAGTACACTTATGGCACTGGTCGACATGATGTTTGCCATTATGTTTATTTGTTGTGAAAATGCTAAAGACATTTTTCAGTGCATGTGCACTTTGGACATGATTTTCTTGCCATTATGTTTATTTATTGCGAAAATGCTAAAGACATTTTTCGATTTGTTCTGAAGTACAGTATATGTACACTCTTGTCTTTTATATTGTATATACATTTTTTATTTTCTGAACTACAGTGCATGTGCACTCATGTCACTTGTCAACATAATATTTTTTGCCAGTCTGTTTACTTGTTCTGAATATGCTAAAGAATTTTTTCAGTGCCTGTGCACTTTGTTATCTGTCAAAAAATTTATATATACATTTTTCTGATTTGCTACTATGTTTTGTATTCACATTTTGTCTTTGTCTGATATATTTTGTACTTAGTGCATGTGCACAACATTTAAATATTCTGTAAGTTGTAGGATTTTGTTAATTAAAGAAAAATTTTGCCGCGCTTGGCAAGTCCAAATGACTCACCATCGCTGCCAAATTTTTGCCCCCCCAGTGGAGGGTTATGAAACACGTATGTAACATAGCAGCGATGGCGAGGCATTGTAGCATCTGTGACCAGAGAGTATGCGCTTGACCGCGCGAGTGTTGCGAGCGGTTCTCAGTCTGTCGAGTAGTCGTTGCGAGTCTGTTGAGTAGTCGTTGCGAGTCTGTCAGCAGTAGTCGTTGCGAGTCTGTAGCTCTGTCTAGTTGAGTGCAGTACTCTAGTAGTAGTCGTGCAGTGAAGTATGCTAATAGTCGTCATGCAGAGCGATCGGTCAGTAGTAGTAGCCCAGTGCGGTTGTGTGATGTAGGCGGTCGGCAACACTGGTCAAGATGGTGAATAAGGTATACTGTTAATTAATATAATTATTAGATAATGAAAAATTGTAATTATTCTGCAACAAGTTCCCCAATAATAATTTTTATTTCAAAAGCATTTTTTCAAAAATTTAATTTTTTATTGAACTAAAGATCTCGTTGCACTTCCCATTTCATTCCACTTCTTTTGAAGAAAAATTTCACTAGAATCACAAAAAAAAAGAGAATATTATTATTTGCAATGCAGTTCCTCCAAGCGGTGCGCAACAACAAGAGCAGAAATGTGACATCCATTTATTCTGAGGTAAGACTTTAATTCTGATTGTTTTACACGGGGCCAAAGACCGATATTTCGGTTTAATTGAATTTTCTTATCACTGAATGGACTTTAATTTTTGGTGAAGAATTTATATCTGAGTCAGATTGCGAATTTCACATTTTGTTGCCATTGTCAGTACATTTCATTGTGGGCAGGTTACGCATAGAGCAATGTCCATCAGCATTTCTAATTAGTATCGTCCTTTCTTTTAAAATTTTTGTGGGGAGGTTACATTTGGCTCCCATTTGTATTAAGTATTGTCATTTTCCTTTTAAATTTCGGTGGGGAGGTTACACAATGCATTCCGCAATCTTTTCGTTATGAGTGGTGTGCTTCGGTTACCCGACTTTCTTGTGTTTAGTGCGTTTGGCTTCTCTTAACCCTTAGCCACCGCTTGCCGAAATTTCCACACTATCATCTGTCGACCTGCAGAGCTCGATGAAGGCCTCGCGGCCGTTCCTGAGCTCGTGGAACGGTCGAATCTGTAGTTGTTTCCAGATCTCTCCCACACAACGGCCTCCCAGAAGCTTGGATTACAGAAGTACGCCACTACTCCCAGCCGGAGATTCACGATTGAAAGCAGAATGACATGAGCTACACGCAGCTCCGAAATTTTTTTTTTTTTTTTTTTGTGTCTGACCTACTTTGAAAGACTTTGTAGTCGACTTACTTACTACTATCGCTGTTGGAAACCAGGTGATAACCGCACAGTATTTTAGAGACGATCAGGTAATGAAAATTTAGAATAAGTAAAACAGTATCAAAAGAAGTTGTGTGGTGGAGCAGCACATGCAATTCACGCTTCCTAGATAATCGTTACTGCATAGAATAATTCTTTTGTCTGCGGCGTCTTCAGTATCCGTCTTCTGGAAGTTTTGCTTGCAGTATATTGTGCAATCTTTTCGTTATGAGTTGGTGCTTGGTTTCCCGATGTTCTTTTGTTTAGTGCATTCGCCTTCTCTTAACCCTGAGAAACCACATACCGAAACTGAGGCACTGCCGGCTGTTCATAAGCAGTGCTCGATGAAGTTATTTCGCTTTTTATTCGTTGCCTTTAATATTCTTCTCATCAGTGGTGAGTGCTGCCTGCAGAAAGCGTTTATCTTGCGAATTCGCGTGAAAGTTTGTGTTCCCTGTGAGGCCCACTACTTGGGATTAACTTGACTGCTCCAGCCAGGTGGCTCGTTGGTCTAGGGGTATGATTCCTGCTTTGGGTGCAGGAGGTCCCGGGTTCAAATCCCGGGCGAGCCCTGCTATTTTGACCGTGCTGAAGAGTAGGTGGAACTCAGCCCCGGTTGCAGCTCCTCAATGAAGAGTTGACGCCTGTTATAGCACGTGGATATAACAAGAATGCGGCACCAGTAAAGTACGTAGGTGGAATTCGGTAGAAAGGCAGACGGTAATTTTGCATGCAACGGAAAACAAGGTTGTCTTTGCGGGATATGTGCACCGTGAGTGGAGATTCAGCTTAATTGTGCGACAGTCTACCCTCATCTTACTAGCGACGGCAACAACCAAGGGGTGGCATGTAAGATTGAGCGTGGCTAAGAGTTTCTCATTATTAGTTTGCATCACACTTTGACAGAGCTGTGACAAGGCGAGTAGGGTGAGCTCAGGAAAGCCAGTAGCAAGCGCACTTGAAGTAGCCCTGAAGAACCGGATTATAAATTTTGCCTGCCATAATGGAGCTAGGGGCGTTCTCAGTTACCAAATACCGGTGCAATAAGAGAGCAACAGTATTTGACAGTAAAATGACGCCCTATCCGTCTAGCATACAACATTGCTTGTCTCTGCATACGCGGACGTGAGGTCATCTCGGAAATGAAATCCGAAATGTAGATTAAAATTGTTGTGTTCCCGCCCGGGATCGAACCGGGGACCTTCTGCGTGTAAAGCAGACGTGATAACCGCTACACCACGGAAACAACGGTCATTTTCATGTACCACCCGGAGACTCGTAATAGCAACAGTTTCTCTTCTGTGTTAGCAAGGGCATCGGCTACGAGCTCCCTCCGATTCGTGAAGTTCCTGTAGTAAAAGACGTCGATGGAAACAATCCAACCGCGACAGACAGGGAGAACGCTGGCTGAGCTGCAGCCCTACATGGTGAGGCCATCAAAGGTGGCGTCATTCACATGCAGTGCGTTTTCGGAACGAATAGGCTCGTTGGTCTAGGGGTATGATTCCTGCTTCGGGTGCAGGAGGTCCCGGGTTCAAATCCCGGACGAGCCCTTGCGTTTTGTACAACGGTGTGGTAACAAATCGCATGGCGGCGGCTGTTTCGCGCATTTCCAGGCCTCCAAGTCAGCGCTAAAATCCGACAACCAGTTCTGAAACCGTTTCATGTTTCATTTGAGCCATGTGCACCCTGCTGATGGAACGTTTGAAGTTGATTTAAATGAACACAGTAGAGATCGTAGCAAGTGTCTTGCTGAGTGCGACGAAAACGGGTTTCCGCCCGCAATCGAGCCGGGGACCTTCTGCGTGTTCGGCACGGCGCCTGGGCTCGGCGGCAGCTGCTGCTCTTTCCTTCCTTACGAGATACCGTCGATTCGCGCAGTCGTTATTGCAAAAGATGTCACCAAAGGCAATCGCTTCGTTAGCGGCACTTTGCCTGGGCTCGGCGGCAGCTCTACATGGAGGCACCAGCAGCCCAGCCAGGCCGCCGCCGGCACCGGTGCGCCACAGCGCAAGGAGCCGGCGGCCGCCCTGCAATGCCCCTGTCGTTGCATATTCCACCCGCCTCATATCCTCTCCATGTCTGACTCACTACCCCAAATGACACTGCAGTCGACGTGCTTATTACTATCGCTTTTGGAAGAACCAAGGCGCAGTATTCTAGTGTCGAACCGGTACTGCAAATTGGGATTAAGCAAAAATTTATTGTGTGGTCGAGCGACAGCCTCGGCTCGCTCTTCCTACATGATCGCTTCTTGTGCGGAATAATTCCTAGCTCGCCGATGGCTTCAGAGTTGGTCTTCTCGAAGTTTTGCTTTCGCAATTGAAACACGTATGTAACATAGCAGCGATGGCGAGGCATTGTAGCATCTGTGACCAGAGAGTATGCGCTTGACCGCGCGAGTGTTGCGAGCGGTTCTCAGTCTGTCAGTCAGTCGTTGCGAGTCTGTCAGTAGTCGTTGCGAGTCTGTGGCTCTGTCTAGTTGTCGCTATGCAGAGCAGTACTCTGTTAGTAGTCGTCGCGTGCAGTACGCTAATAGTCGTCATGCAGAGCGGTCGGTCAGTAGTAGCAGCCCAGTGCGGTTGTGTGATGTAGGCGGTCGGCAACACTGGTCAAGATGGTGAATAAGGTATACTATTAATTAATATAATCATTAGATAATGAAAAAATTTATTTATTGTAATCATTCTCCAACAAGTCCCGCAATAATAATTTTTTATTTCAGAATACAAGGTGATTGATGCAGGCTGTCAGACTGAACTACACATCTTAGTTTTAGTGATGAAATATGCTAGAGATAAGGAATAATTGTATAATGAGTAATGAAGTGATTTTTTGCAGATGATAATGAATACTGATGAATAATGATGAAGGATATGATGTTATGAATAATGAAGTTTTTCTTTACAGATGATGATAATAGTGAAGTTATGATGATATGGATAATGAAGTTTTTTTTTTTTTTTACAGATGAGGATAATGTTGAAGTTATGTATTTATGCTACGTAGTTATTTAAGTATTTGTTGCAGTTTGCTTTGACAGCAGGTGTTACATTGCATAGTAGGATGACAGAAAGTTTTGGAAAGGACAGCTATGGAACACATTTTTATACACATTTCACTACCTGTTAATTCGAAGTTCACTACTTTTCAGCATAGTGTGCGTTTCTCCTTTCAGGTCAATAATCCGTTTTTGTATTTTTTCCAGGAGAAGCTTTTCATGATACTTACTAAACCTGTTAGTTATTATACCTGTTCTAGTACTTGCATTTTTATATTTTTACCCATTTGTGTCTATCATTTATAAATGTGATCACATATACTGCCTTGTTGCATGACCTTGCTACAGCTGACTCATGACGAATGACGTTACTTATCCTCATTTGCAGCAACAGGTCAAAAGCAAATAGTGTTATGTCTCAGCAATTAACTATCGATCCCAACGCAATGCATTGCTAACAAAAAAAAAAAAAAAAAAAAAAAAAAAAAAAAAAAAAAAAAAAAAAAAAAAAAATGTATTACCAGTCCCAAGTAGTGATACCAGTTTGAGAAAGTTCTGAGTAATGCTGACTAGCTCTGAATAGCATGTCACTTGAGTAATGACCTCTTAATGAGACTATATTCAAAATAATGCTTTGTCACTAGCTAATAACTGCCACTGTTTATTGTAATGATACTACTTATAATGCCTGTGATTATTAATGATTTGACTGTAATTAACTGATTTTAATAATGGCTTTGTAATGATCTGAATACTACTGAAGGAGGAACACTGTTTATTGTAATGATACTACTTATAATGCCTGTGATTTTTAATGATTTGACTGTAATTAACTGATTTTTAATAATGACTTCGTAATAATCTGAATAATACTGAATGATGATTCTATTCAATACTTGCTGGCCACTGAGTGCCAATAATTAATGTCACTTGAAGAATTGTTATTAATTATGCCATTAATTAGTCCTTTTTTTTCCATGTTGAGTTTTCATGTTTTGGTTAATGGCCAATGAGTGCCAATAATTTGTATCACTCAATGTATTATGTTAATGCTAGGCCAATAATTGACTCTCCTTTTCAATTAAGGCTTCTGATGAACATTATTCTGTCTTACTAAATATACTTTGTAACTGGCCAAGAACCGCCACTGTTTATTGTAATACGATTACCCATGATGCCAGCTAGTGATTCTTAATAGATTGTAATGACACATAATTAATTAACTATGGTACTGTTTAATAATGCTTTGTAATTAATTAAGGCTAATAATTCTTACTATATTGAAATGACAAATGATTAATTAATTAACTGTAATTAGACGAATGATTAATTAACGACAAATGATTAATTAACTGTAATTAGACAAATGATTAATTAACGACAAATGATTAATTAACTGTAATTAGGAAAAGGCTAATGATTATTGGAATGACAAATGATTAATTAACTGTAATTAGGAGAAGGTTAATGATTCTTAATTATACTCTGTAACTGAAAAGAATGCGATTATTTCATAATGCTTTGTAACCAGGAAAAGAAGGCTACTGATTCTATGTAAAACAATTAATGAACATTTTTCTGTAATACTACATACTTGGTACAGAAATGTTCAATAACTGGGCTATGAATGCCACAAACTATCAATGAAGACTGTAATTGTCAATATTATGTGACTTGATGTCCTTCACCTCATAAGCTGACTACCCTGAATTACTGCAATGTCCATTTGTCCTGTTTATCCTAGTGATCATGGAGCACTATATTTGGTTTTTGCACTAATTCTACGTTGGTGTGCCTTGTAAGAGTGTGGTGTTGACACGACATGCTGTCCACCACCATGAGCGATGAAGACATTATTATGGTCCCACTGTTTGGTGTACGTAATGTACTGCCAAAATGAAAACATGGAACATTACTACGACAGTTCAGTGTCTTGGCTACACTGATAAATTCTGATGGGAAAAGAACTTCAAGTTGTGTCACTTGGTGTTGTACTTCTGTGGAAAGATATGGACTTTCAGAGCAGCTGTGTGCAATCTAAAGTGCTACAACCATGATGCAATCCTTCCCTTTCCTATCCTGGTTCTTGTCACATAAAGAAAAATTTTTTTTGGTAACATCATTTATGTTCATAGGTTATACATTTTTCGATTTGTTGAACTCCAGTGCGAGTACACTTATGGCACTGGTCGACATGATGTTTGCCATTATGTTTATTTGTTGTGAAAATGCTAAAGACATTTTTCAGTGCATGTGCACTTTGGACATGATTTTCTTGCCATTATGTTTATTTATTGCGAAAATGCTAAAGACATTTTTCGATTTGTTCTGAAGTACAGTATATGTACACTCTTGTCTTTTATATTGTATATACATTTTTTATTTTCTGAACTACAGTGCATGTGCACTCATGTCACTTGTCAACATAATATTTTTTGCCAGTCTGTTTACTTGTTCTGAATATGCTAAAGAATTTTTTCAGTGCCTGTGCACTTTGTTATCTGTCAAAAAATTTATATATACATTTTTCTGATTTGCTACTATGTTTTGTATTCACATTTTGTCTTTGTCTGATATATTTTGTACTTAGTGCATGTGCACAACATTTAAATATTCTGTAAGTTGTAGGATTTTGTTAATTAAAGAAAAATTTTGCCGCGCTTGGCAAGTCCAAATGACTCACCATCGCTGCCAAATTTTTGCCCCCCCAGTGGAGGGTTATGAAACACGTATGTAACATAGCAGCGATGGCGAGGCATTGTAGCATCTGTGACCAGAGAGTATGCGCTTGACCGCGCGAGTGTTGCGAGCGGTTCTCAGTCTGTCGAGTAGTCGTTGCGAGTCTGTTGAGTAGTCGTTGCGAGTCTGTCAGCAGTAGTCGTTGCGAGTCTGTAGCTCTGTCTAGTTGAGTGCAGTACTCTAGTAGTAGTCGTGCAGTGAAGTATGCTAATAGTCGTCATGCAGAGCGATCGGTCAGTAGTAGTAGCCCAGTGCGGTTGTGTGATGTAGGCGGTCGGCAACACTGGTCAAGATGGTGAATAAGGTATACTGTTAATTAATACAATTATTAGATAATGAAAAATTGTAATTATTCTGCAACAAGTTCCCCAATAATAATTTTTATTTCAAAAGCATTTTTTCAAAAATTTAATTTTTTATTGAACTAAAGATCTCGTTGCACTTCCCATTTCATTCCACTTCTTTTGAAGAAAAATTTCACTAGAATCACAAAAAAAAAGAGAATATTATTATTTGCAATGCAGTTCCTCCAAGCGGTGCGCAACAACAAGAGCAGAAATGTGACATCCATTTATTCTGAGGTAAGACTTTAATTCTGATTGTTTTACACGGGGCCAAAGACCGATATTTCGGTTTAATTGAATTTTCTTATCACTGAATGGACTTTAATTTTTGGTGAAGAATTTATATCTGAGTCAGATTGCGAATTTCACATTTTGTTGCCATTGTCAGTACATTTCATTGTGGGCAGGTTACGCATAGAGCAATGTCCATCAGCATTTCTAATTAGTATCGTCCTTTCTTTTAAAATTTTTGTGGGGAGGTTACACTTGGCTCCCATTTGTATTAAGTATTGTCATTTTCCTTTTAAATTTCGGTGGGGAGGTTACACAATGCATTCCGCAATCTTTTCGTTATGAGTGGTGTGCTTCGGTTACCCGACTTTCTTGTGTTTAGTGCGTTTGGCTTCTCTTAACCCTTAGCCACCGCTTGCCGAAATTTCCACACTATCATCTGTCGACCTGCAGAGCTCGATGAAGGCCTCGCGGCCGTTCCTGAGCTCGTGGAACGGTCGAATCTGTAGTTGTTTCCAGATCTCTCCCACACAACGGCCTCCCAGAAGCTTGGATTACAGAAGTACGCCACTACTCCCAGCCGGAGATTCACGATTGAAAGCAGAATGACATGAGCTACACGCAGCTAAAATTTTTTTTTTTTTTTTTGTGTCTGACCTACTTTGAAAGACTTTGTAGTCGACTTACTTACTACTATCGCTGTTGGAAACCAGGTGATAACCGCACAGTATTTTAGAGACGATCAGGTAATGAAAATTTAGAATAAGTAAAACAGTATCAAAAGAAGTTGTGTGGTGGAGCAGCACATGCAATTCACGCTTCCTAGATAATCGTTACTGCATAGAATAATTCTTTTGTCTGCGGCGTCTTCAGTATCCGTCTTCTGGAAGTTTTGCTTGCAGTATATTGTGCAATCTTTTCGTTATGAGTTGGTGCTTGGTTTCCCGATGTTCTTTTGTTTAGTGCATTCGCCTTCTCTTAACCCTGAGAAACCACATACCGAAACTGAGGCACTGCCGGCTGTTCATAAGCAGTGCTCGATGAAGTTATTTCGCTTTTTATTCGTTGCCTTTAATATTCTTCTCATCAGTGGTGAGTGCTGCCTGCAGAAAGCGTTTATCTTGCGAATTCGCGTGAAAGTTTGTGTTCCCTGTGAGGCCCACTACTTGGGATTAACTTGACTGCTCCAGCCAGGTGGCTCGTTGGTCTAGGGGTATGATTCCTGCTTTGGGTGCAGGAGGTCCCGGGTTCAAATCCCGGGCGAGCCCTGTCATTTTGACCGTGCTGAAGAGTAGGTGGAACTCAGCCCCGGTTGCAGCTCCTCAATGAAGAGTTGACGCCTGTTATAGCACGTGGATATAACAAGAATGCGGCACCAGTAAAGTACGTAGGTGGAATTCGGTAGAAAGGCAGACGGTAATTTTGCATGCAACGGAAAACAAGGTTGTCTTTGCGGGATATGTGCACCGTGAGTGGAGATTCAGCTTAATTGTGCGACAGTCTACCCTCATCTTACTAGCGACGGCAACAACCAAGGGGTGGCATGTAAGATTGAGCGTGGCTAAGAGTTTCTCATTATTAGTTTGCATCACACTTTGACAGAGCTGTGACAAGGCGAGTAGGGTGAGCTCAGGAAAGCCAGTAGCAAGCGCACTTGAAGTAGCCCTGAAGAACCGGATTATAAATTTTGCCTGCCATAATGGAGCTAGGGGCGTTCTCAGTTACCAAATACCGGTGCAATAAGAGAGCAACAGTATTTGACAGTAAAATGACGCCCTATCCGTCTAGCATACAACATTGCTTGTCTCTGCATACGCGGACGTGAGGTCATCTCGGAAATGAAATCCGAAATGTAGATTAAAATTGTTGTGTTCCCGCCCGGGATCGAACCGGGGACCTTCTGCGTGTAAAGCAGACGTGATAACCGCTACACCACCCGGAGACTCGTAATAGCAACAGTTTCTCTTCTGTGTTAGCAAGGGCATCGGCTACGAGCTCCCTCCGATTCGTGAAGTTCCTGTAGTAAAAGACGTCGATGGAAACAATCTAACCGCGACAGACAGGGAGAACGCTGGCTGAGCTGCAGCCCTACATGGTGAGGCCATCAAAGGTGGCGTCATTCACATGCAGTGCGTTTTCGGAACGAATAGGCTCGTTGGTCTAGGGGTATGATTCCTGCTTCGGGTGTAGGAGGTCCCGGGTTCAAATCCCGGACGAGCCCTTGCGTTTTGTACAACGGTGTGGTAACAAATCGCATGGCGGCGGCTGTTTCGCGCATTTCCAGGCCTCCAAGTCAGCGATAAAATCCGACAACCAGTTCTGAAACCGTTTCATGTTTCATTTGAGCCATGTGCACCCTGCTGATGGAACGTTTGAAGTTGATTTAAATGAACACAGTAGAGATCGTAGCAAGTGTCTTGCTGAGTGCGACGAAAACGGGTTTCCGCCCGCAATCGAGCCGGGGACCTTCTGCGTGTTCGGCACGGCGCCTGGGCTCGGCGGCAGCTGCTGCTCTTTCCTTCCTTACGAGATACCGTCGATTCGCGCAGTCGTTATTGCAAAAGATGTCACCAAAGGCAATCGCTTCGTTAGCGGCACTTTGCCTGGGCTCGGCTGTTTCGCGCATTTCCAGGCCTCCAAGTCAGCGCTAAAATCCGACAACCAGTTCTGAAACCGTTTCATGTTTCATTTGAGCCATGTGCACCCTGCTGATGGAACGTTTGAAGTTGATTTAAATGAACACAGTAGAGATCGTAGCAAGTGTCTTGCTGAGTGCGACGAAAACGGGTTTCCGCCCGCAATCGAGCCGGGGACCTTCTGCGTGTTCGGCACGGCGCCTGGGCTCGGCGGCAGCTGCTGCTCTTTCCTTCCTTACGAGATACCGTCGATTCGCGCAGTCGTTATTGCAAAAGATGTCACCAAAGGCAATCGCTTCGTTAGCGGCACTTTGCCTGGGCTCGGCTGTTTCGCGCATTTCCAGGCCTCCAAGTCAGCGCTAAAATCCGACAACCAGTTCTGAAACCGTTTCATGTTTCATTTGAGCCATGTGCACCCTGCTGATGGAACGTTTGAAGTTGATTTAAATGAACACAGTAGAGATCGTAGCAAGTGTCTTGCTGAGTGCGACGAAAACGGGTTTCCGCCCGCAATCGAGCCGGGGACCTGCTGCGTGTTCGGCACGGCGCCTGGGCTCGGCGGCAGCTGCTGCTCTTTCCTTCCTTACGAGATACCGTCGATTCGCGCAGTCGTTATTGCAAAAGATGTCACCAAAGGCAATCGCTTCGTTAGCGGCACTTTGCCTGGGCTCGGCTGTTTCGCGCATTTCCAGGCCTCCAAGTCAGCGCTAAAATCCGACAACCAGTTCTGAAACCGTTTCATGTTTCATTTGAGCCATGTGCACCCTGCTGATGGAACGTTTGAAGTTGATTTAAATGAACACAGTAGAGATCGTAGCAAGTGTCTTGCTGAGTGCGACGAAAACGGGTTTCCGCCCGCAATCGAGCCGGGGACCTTCTGCGTGTTCGGCACGGCGCCTGGGCTCGGCGGCAGCTGCTGCTCTTTCCTTCCTTACGAGATACCGTCGATTCGCGCAGTCGTTATTGCAAAAGATGTCACCAAAGGCAATCGCTTCGTTAGCGGCACTTTGCCTGGGCTCGGCTGTTTCGCGCATTTCCAGGCCTCCAAGTCAGCGCTAAAATCCGACAACCAGTTCTGAAACCGTTTCATGTTTCATTTGAGCCATGTGCACCCTGCTGATGGAACGTTTGAAGTTGATTTAAATGAACACAGTAGAGATCGTAGCAAGTGTCTTGCTGAGTGCGACGAAAACGGGTTTCCGCCCGCAATCGAGCCGGGGACCTGCTGCGTGTTCGGCACGGCGCCTGGGCTCGGCGGCAGCTGCTGCTCTTTCCTTCCTTACGAGATACCGTCGATTCGCGCAGTCGTTATTGCAAAAGATGTCACCAAAGGCAATCGCTTCGTTAGCGGCACTTTGCCTGGGCTCGGCGGCAGCTCTACATGGAGGCACCAGCAGCCCAGCCAGGCCGCCGCCGGCACCGGTGCGCCACAGCGCAAGGAGCCGGCGGCCGCCCTGCAATGCCCCTGTCGTTGCATATTCCACCCGCCTCATATCCTCTCCATGTCTGACTCACTACCCCAAATGACACTGCAGTCGACGTGCTTGTTACTATCGCTTTTGGAAGAACCAAGGCGCAGTATTCTAGTGTCGAACCGGTACTGCAAATTGGGATTAAGCAAAAATTTATTGTGTGGTCGAGCGACAGCCTCGGCTCGCTCTTCCTACATGATCGCTTCTTGTGCGGAATAATTCCTAGCTCGCCGATGGCTTCAGAGTTGGTCTTCTCGAAGTTTCGCTTTCGCAATGCATTCCGCAATCTTTTCGTTATGAGTGGTGTGCTTCGGTTACCCGACTTTCTTGTGTTTAATGCGTTTGGCTTCTCTTAACCCTTAGCCACCGCTTGCCGAAATTTCCACACTATCATCTGTCGACCTGCAGAGCTCGATGAAGGCCTCGCGGCCGTTCCTGAGCTCGTGGAACGGTCGAATCTGTAGTTGTTTCCAGATCTCTCCCACACAACGGCCTCCCAGAAGCTTGGATTACAGAAGTACGCCACTACTCCCAGCCGGAGATTCACGATTGAAAGCAGAATGACATGAGCTACACGCAGCTCCGAAATTTTTTTTTTTTTTTTTGTGTCTGACCTACTTTGAAAGACTTTGTAGTCGACTTACTTACTACTATCGCTGTTGGAAACCAGGTGATAACCGCACAGTATTTTAGAGACGATCAGGTAATGAAAATTTAGAATAAGTAAAACAGTATCAAAAGAAGTTGTGTGGTGGAGCAGCACATGCAATTCACGCTTCCTAGATAATCGTTACTGCATAGAATAATTCTTTTGTCTGCGGCGTCTTCAGTATCCGTCTTCTGGAAGTTTTGCTTGCAGTATATTGTGCAATCTTTTCGTTATGAGTTGGTGCTTGGTTTCCCGATGTTCTTTTGTTTAGTGCATTCGCCTTCTCTTAACCCTGAGAAACCACATACCGAAACTGAGGCACTGCCGGCTGTTCATAAGCAGTGCTCGATGAAGTTATTTCGCTTTTTATTCGTTGCCTTTAATATTCTTCTCATCAGTGGTGAGTGCTGCCTGCAGAAAGCGTTTATCTTGCGAATTCGCGTGAAAGTTTGTGTTCCCTGTGAGGCCCACTACTTGGGATTAACTTGACTGCTCCAGCCAGGTGGCTCGTTGGTCTAGGGGTATGATTCCTGCTTTGGGTGGAGGAGGTCCCGGGTTCAAATCCCGGACGAGCCCTGCCATTTTGACCGTGCTGAAGTGTAGGTGGAACTCAGCCCCGGTTGCAGCTCCTCAATGAAGAGTTGACGCCTGTTATAGCACGTGGATATAACAAGAATGCGGCACCAGTAAAGTACGTAGGTGGAATTCGGTAGAAAGGCAGACGGTAATTTTGCATGCAACGGAAAACAAGGTTGTCTTTGCGGGATATGTGCACCGTGAGTGGAGATTCAGCTTAATTGTGCGACAGTCTACCCTCATCTTACTAGCGACGGCAACAACCAAGGGGTGGCATGTAAGATTGAGCGTGGCTAAGAGTTTCTCATTATTAGTTTGCATCACACTTTGACAGAGCTGTGACAAGGCGAGTAGGGTGAGCTCAGGAAAGCCAGTAGCAAGCGCACTTGAAGTAGCCCTGAAGAACCGGATTATAAATTTTGCCTGCCATAATGGAGCTAGGGGCGTTCTCAGTTACCAAATACCGGTGCAATAAGAGAGCAACAGTATTTGACAGTAAAATGACGCCCTATCCGTCTAGCATACAACATTGCTTGTCTCTGCATACGCGGACGTGAGGTCATCTCGGAAATGAAATCCGAAATGTAGATTAAAATTGTTGTGTTCCCGCCCGGGATCGAACCGGGGACCTTCTGCGTGTAAAGCAGACGTGGCAACCGCTACACCACGGAAACAACGGTCATTTTCATGTACCACCCGGAGACTCGTAATAGCAACAGTTTCTCTTCTGTGTTAGCAAGGGCATCGGCTACGAGCTCCCTCCGATTCGTGAAGTTCCTGTAGTAAAAGACGTCGATGGAAACAATCCAACCGCGACAGACAGGGAGAACGCTGGCTGAGCTGCAGCCCTACATGGTGAGGCCATCAAAGGTGGCGTCATTCACATGCAGTGCGTTTTCGGAACGAATAGGCTCGTTGGTCTAGGGGTATGATTCCTGCTTCGGGTGCAGGAGGTCCCGGGTTCAAATCCCGGACGAGCCCTTGCGTTTTGTACAACGGTGTGGTAACAAATCGCATGGCGGCGGCTGTTTCGCGCATTTCCAGGCCTCCAAGTCAGCGCTAAAATCCGACAACCAGTTCTGAAACCGTTTCATGTTTCATTTGAGCCATGTGCACCCTGCTGATGGAACGTTTGAAGTTGATTTAAATGAACACAGTAGAGATCGTAGCAAGTGTCTTGCTGAGTGCGACGAAAACGGGTTTCCGCCCGCAATCGAGCCGGGGACCTTCTGCGTGTTCGGCACGGCGCCTGGGCTCGGCGGCAGCTGCTGCTCTTTCCTTCCTTACGAGATACCGTCGATTCGCGCAGTCGTTATTGCAAAAGATGTCACCAAAGGCAATCGCTTCGTTAGCGGCACTTTGCCTGGGCTCGGCGGCAGCTCTACGCCGCCGCCGGCACCGGTGCGCCACAGCGCAAGGAGCCGGCGGCCGCCCTGCAATGCCCCTGTCGTTGCATATTCCACCCGCCTCATATCCTCTCCATGTCTGACTCACTACCCAAAATGACACTGCAGTCGACGTGCGTATTACTATCGCTTTTGGAAGAACCAAGGCGCAGTATTCTAGTGTCGAACCGGTACTGCAAATTGGGATTAAGCAAAAATTTATTGTGTGGTCGAGCGACAGCCTCGGCTCGCTCTTCCTACATGATCGCTTCTTGTGCGGAATAATTCCTAGCTCGCCGATGGCTTCAGAGTTGGTCTTCTCGAAGTTTTGCTTTCGCAATGCATTCCGCAATCTTTTCGTTATGAGTGGTGTGCTTCGGTTACCCGACTTTCTTGTGTTTAGTGCGTTTGGCTTCTCTTAACCCTTAGCCACCGCTTGCCGAAATTTCCACACTATCATCTGTCGACCTGCAGAGCTCGATGAAGGCCTCGCGGCCGTTCCTGAGCTCGTGGAACGGTCGAATCTGTAGTTGTTTCCAGATCTCTCCCACACAACGGCCTCCCAGAAGCTTGGATTACAGAAGTACGCCACTACTCCCAGCCGGAGATTCACGATTGAAAGCAGAATGACATGAGCTACACGCAGCTCCGAAATTTTTTTTTTTTTTTTTTTTGTGTCTGACCTACTTTGAAAGACTTTGTAGTCGACTTACTTACTACTATCGCTGTTGGAAACCAGGTGATAACCGCACAGTATTTTAGAGACGATCAGGTAATGAAAATTTAGAATAAGTAAAACAGTATCAAAAGAAGTTGTGTGGTGGAGCAGCACATGCAATTCACGCTTCCTAGATAATCGTTACTGCATAGAATAATTCTTTTGTCTGCGGCGTCTTCAGTATCCGTCTTCTGGAAGTTTTGCTTGCAGTATATTGTGCAATCTTTTCGTTATGAGTTGGTGCTTGGTTTCCCGATGTTCTTTTGTTTAGTGCATTCGCCTTCTCTTAACCCTGAGAAACCACATACCGAAACTGAGGCACTGCCGGCTGTTCATAAGCAGTGCTCGATGAAGTTATTTCGCTTTTTATTCGTTGCCTTTAATATTCTTCTCATCAGTGGTGAGTGCTGCCTGCAGAAAGCGTTTATCTTGCGAATTCGCGTGAAAGTTTGTGTTCCCTGTGAGGCCCACTACTTGGGATTAACTTGACTGCTCCAGCCAGGTGGCTCGTTGGTCTAGGGGTATGATTCCTGCTTTGGGTGCAGGAGGTCCCGGGTTCAAATCCCGGACGAGCCCTGCCATTTTGACCGTGCTGAAGAGTAGGTGGAACTCAGCCCCGGTTGCAGCTCCTCAATGAAGAGTTGACGCCTGTTATAGCACGTGGATATAACAAGAATGCGGCACCAGTAAAGTACGTAGGTGGAATTCGGTAGAAAGGCAGACGGTAATTTTGCATGCAACGGAAAACAAGGTTGTCTTTGCGGGATATGTGCACCGTGAGTGGAGATTCAGCTTAATTGTGCGACAGTCTACCCTCATCTTACTAGCGACGGCAACAACCAAGGGGTGGCATGTAAGATTGAGCGTGGCTAAGAGTTTCTCATTATTAGTTTGCATCACACTTTGACAGAGCTGTGACAAGGCGAGTAGGGTGAGCTCAGGAAAGCCAGTAGCAAGCGCACTTGAAGTAGCCCTGAAGAACCGGATTATAAATTTTGCCTGCCATAATGGAGCTAGGGGCGTTCTCAGTTACCAAATACCGGTGCAATAAGAGAGCAACAGTATTTGACAGTAAAATGACGCCCTATCCGTCTAGCATACAACATTGCTTGTCTCTGCATACGCGGACGTGAGGTCATCTCGGAAATGAAATCCGAAATGTAGATTAAAATTGTTGTGTTCCCGCCCGGGATCGAACCGGGGACCTTCTGCGTGTAAAGCAGACGTGATAACCGCTACACCACGGAAACAACGGTCATTTTCATGTACCACCCGGAGACTCGTAATAGCAACAGTTTCTCTTCTGTGTTAGCAAGGGCATCGGCTACGAGCTCCCTCCGATTCGTGAAGTTCCTGTAGTAAAAGACGTCGATGGAAACAATCCAACCGCGACAGACAGGGAGAACGCTGGCTGAGCTGCAGCCCTACATGGTGAGGCCATCAAAGGTGGCGTCATTCACATGCAGTGCGTTTTCGGAACGAATAGGCTCGTTGGTCTAGGGGTATGATTCCTGCTTCGGGTGCAGGAGGTCCCGGGTTCAAATCCCGGACGAGCCCTTGCGTTTTGTACAACGGTGTGGTAACAAATCGCATGGCGGCGGCTGTTTCGCGCATTTCCAGGCCTCCAAGTCAGCGCTAAAATCCGACAACCAGTTCTGAAACCGTTTCATGTTTCATTTGAGCCATGTGCACCCTGCTGATGGAACGTTTGAAGTTGATTTAAATGAACACAGTAGAGATCGTAGCAAGTGTCTTGCTGAGTGCGACGAAAACGGGTTTCCGCCCGCAATCGAGCCGGGGACCTTCTGCGTGTTCGGCACGGCGCCTGGGCTCGGCGGCAGCTGCTGCTCTTTCCTTCCTTACGAGATACCGTCGATTCGCGCAGTCGTTATTGCAAAAGATGTCACCAAAGGCAATCGCTTCGTTAGCGGCACTTTGCCTGGGCTCGGCGGCAGCTCTACGCCGCCGCCGGCACCGGTGCGCCACAGCGCAAGGAGCCGGCGGCCGCCCTGCAATGCCCCTGTCGTTGCATATTCCACCCGCCTCATATCCTCTCCATGTCTGACTCACTACCCAAAATGACACTGCAGTCGACGTGCGTATTACTATCGCTTTTGGAAGAACCAAGGCGCAGTATTCTAGTGTCGAACCGGTACTGCAAATTGGGATTAAGCAAAAATTTATTGTGTGGTCGAGCGACAGCCTCGGCTCGCTCTTCCTACATGATCGCTTCTTGTGCGGAATAATTCCTAGCTCGCCGATGGCTTCAGAGTTGGTCTTCTCGAAGTTTTGCTTTCGCAATGCATTCCGCAATCTTTTCGTTATGAGTGGTGTGCTTCGGTTACCCGACTTTCTTGTGTTTAGTGCGTTTGGCTTCTCTTAACCCTTAGCCACCGCTTGCCGAAATTTCCACACTATCATCTGTCGACCTGCAGAGCTCGATGAAGGCCTCGCGGCCGTTCCTGAGCTCGTGGAACGGTCGAATCTGTAGTTGTTTCCAGATCTCTCCCACACAACGGCCTCCCAGAAGCTTGGATTACAGAAGTACGCCACTACTCCCAGCCGGAGATTCACGATTGAAAGCAGAATGACATGAGCTACACGCAGCTCCGAAATTTTTTTTTTTTTTTTTGTGTCTGACCTACTTTGAAAGACTTTGTAGTCGACTTACTTACTACTATCGCTGTTGGAAACCAGGTGATAACCGCACAGTATTTTAGAGACGATCAGGTAATGAAAATTTAGAATAAGTAAAACAGTATCAAAAGAAGTTGTGTGGTGGAGCAGCACATGCAATTCACGCTTCCTAGATAATCGTTACTGCATAGAATAATTCTTTTGTCTGCGGCGTCTTCAGTATCCGTCTTCTGGAAGTTTTGCTTGCAGTATATTGTGCAATCTTTTCGTTATGAGTTGGTGCTTGGTTTCCCGATGTTCTTTTGTTTAGTGCATTCGCCTTCTCTTAACCCTGAGAAACCACATACCGAAACTGAGGCACTGCCGGCTGTTCATAAGCAGTGCTCGATGAAGTTATTTCGCTTTTTATTCGTTGCCTTTAATATTCTTCTCATCAGTGGTGAGTGCTGCCTGCAGAAAGCGTTTATCTTGCGAATTCGCGTGAAAGTTTGTGTTCCCTGTGAGGCCCACTACTTGGGATTAACTTGACTGCTCCAGCCAGGTGGCTCGTTGGTCTAGGGGTATGATTCCTGCTTTGGGTGCAGGAGGTCCCGGGTTCAAATCCCGGACGAGCCCTGCCATTTTGACCGTGCTGAAGAGTAGGTGGAACTCAGCCCCGGTTGCAGCTCCTCAATGAAGAGTTGACGCCTGTTATAGCACGTGGATATAACAAGAATGCGGCACCAGTAAAGTACGTAGGTGGAATTCGGTAGAAAGGCAGACGGTAATTTTGCATGCAACGGAAAACAAGGTTGTCTTTGCGGGATATGTGCACCGTGAGTGGAGATTCAGCTTAATTGTGCGACAGTCTACCCTCATCTTACTAGCGACGGCAACAACCAAGGGGTGGCATGTAAGATTGAGCGTGGCTAAGAGTTTCTCATTATTAGTTTGCATCACACTTTGACAGAGCTGTGACAAGGCGAGTAGGGTGAGCTCAGGAAAGCCAGTAGCAAGCGCACTTGAAGTAGCCCTGAAGAACCGGATTATAAATTTTGCCTGCCATAATGGAGCTAGGGGCGTTCTCAGTTACCAAATACCGGTGCAATAAGAGAGCAACAGTATTTGACAGTAAAATGACGCCCTATCCGTCTAGCATACAACATTGCTTGTCTCTGCATACGCGGACGTGAGGTCATCTCGGAAATGAAATCCGAAATGTAGATTAAAATTGTTGTGTTCCCGCCCGGGATCGAACCGGGGACCTTCTGCGTGTAAAGCAGACGTGATAACCGCTACACCACGGAAACAACGGTCATTTTCATGTACCACCCGGAGACTCGTAATAGCAACAGTTTCTCTTCTGTGTTAGCAAGGGCATCGGCTACGAGCTCCCTCCGATTCGTGAAGTTCCTGTAGTAAAAGACGTCGATGGAAACAATCCAACCGCGACAGACAGGGAGAACGCTGGCTGAGCTGCAGCCCTACATGGTGAGGCCATCAAAGGTGGCGTCATTCACATGCAGTGCGTTTTCGGAACGAATAGGCTCGTTGGTCTAGGGGTATGATTCCTGCTTCGGGTGCAGGAGGTCCCGGGTTCAAATCCCGGACGAGCCCTTGCGTTTTGTACAACGGTGTGGTAACAAATCGCATGGCGGCGGCTGTTTCGCGCATTTCCAGGCCTCCAAGTCAGCGCTAAAATCCGACAACCAGTTCTGAAACCGTTTCATGTTTCATTTGAGCCATGTGCACCCTGCTGATGGAACGTTTGAAGTTGATTTAAATGAACACAGTAGAGATCGTAGCAAGTGTCTTGCTGAGTGCGACGAAAACGGGTTTCCGCCCGCAATCGAGCCGGGGACCTTCTGCGTGTTCGGCACGGCGCCTGGGCTCGGCGGCAGCTGCTGCTCTTTCCTTCCTTACGAGATACCGTCGATTCGCGCAGTCGTTATTGCAAAAGATGTCACCAAAGGCAATCGCTTCGTTAGCGGCACTTTGCCTGGGCTCGGCGGCAAACACAGTAGAGATCGCATGGCGGCGGCTGTTTCGCGCATTTCCAGGCCTCCAAGTCAGCGCTAAAATCCGACAACCAGTTCTGAAACCGTTTCATGTTTCATTTGAGCCATGTGCACCCTGCTGATGGAACGTTTGAAGTTGATTTAAATGAACACAGTAGAGATCGTAGCAAGTGTCTTGCTGAGTGCGACGAAAACGGGTTTCCGCCCGCAATCGAGCCGGGGACCTTCTGCGTGTTCGGCACGGCGCCTGGGCTCGGCGGCAGCTGCTGCTCTTTCCTTCCTTACGAGATACCGTCGATTCGCGCAGTCGTTATTGCAAAAGATGTCACCAAAGGCAATCGCTTCGTTAGCGGCACTTTGCCTGGGCTCGGCGGCAAACACAGTAGAGATCGCATGGCGGCGGCTGTTTCGCGCATTTCCAGGCCTCCAAGTCAGCGCTAAAATCCGACAACCAGTTCTGAAACCGTTTCATGTTTCATTTGAGCCATGTGCACCCTGCTGATGGAACGTTTGAAGTTGATTTAAATGAACACAGTAGAGATCGTAGCAAGTGTCTTGCTGAGTGCGACGAAAACGGGTTTCCGCCCGCAATCGAGCCGGGGACCTTCTGCGTGTTCGGCACGGCGCCTGGGCTCGGCGGCAGCTGCTGCTCTTTCCTTCCTTACGAGATACCGTCGATTCGCGCAGTCGTTATTGCAAAAGATGTCACCAAAGGCAATCGCTTCGTTAGCGGCACTTTGCCTGGGCTCGGCGGCAGCTCTACATGGAGGCACCAGCAGCCCAGCCAGGCCGCCGCCGGCACCGGTGCGCCACAGCGCAAGGAGCCGGCGGCCGCCCTGCAATGCCCCTGTCGTTGCATATTCCACCCGCCTCATATCCTCTCCATGTCTGACTCACTACCCAAAATGACACTGCAGTCGACGTGCGTATTACTATCGCTTTTGGAAGAACCAAGGCGCAGTATTCTAGTGTCGAACCGGTACTGCAAATTGGGATTAAGCAAAAATTTATTGTGTGGTCGAGCGACAGCCTCGGCTCGCTCTTCCTACATGATCGCTTCTTGTGCGGAATAATTCCTAGCTCGCCGATGGCTTCAGAGTTGGTCTTCTCGAAGTTTTGCTTTCGCAATGCATTCCGCAATCTTTTCGTTATGAGTGGTGTGCTTCGGTTACCCGACTTTCTTGTGTTTAGTGCGTTTGGCTTCTCTTAACCCTTAGCCACCGCTTGCCGAAATTTCCACACTATCATCTGTCGACCTGCAGAGCTCGATGAAGGCCTCGCGGCCGTTCCTGAGCTCGTGGAACGGTCGAATCTGTAGTTGTTTCCAGATCTCTCCCACACAACGGCCTCCCAGAAGCTTGGATTACAGAAGTACGCCACTACTCCCAGCCGGAGATTCACGATTGAAAGCAGAATGACATGAGCTACACGCAGCTCCGAAATTTTTTTTTTTTTTTTTGTGTCTGACCTACTTTGAAAGACTTTGTAGTCGACTTACTTACTACTATCGCTGTTGGAAACCAGGTGATAACCGCACAGTATTTTAGAGACGATCAGGTAATGAAAATTTAGAATAAGTAAAACAGTATCAAAAGAAGTTGTGTGGTGGAGCAGCACATGCAATTCACGCTTCCTAGATAATCGTTACTGCATAGAATAATTCTTTTGTCTGCGGCGTCTTCAGTATCCGTCTTCTGGAAGTTTTGCTTGCAGTATATTGTGCAATCTTTTCGTTATGAGTTGGTGCTTGGTTTCCCGATGTTCTTTTGTTTAGTGCATTCGCCTTCTCTTAACCCTGAGAAACCACATACCGAAACTGAGGCACTGCCGGCTGTTCATAAGCAGTGCTCGATGAAGTTATTTCGCTTTTTATTCGTTGCCTTTAATATTCTTCTCATCAGTGGTGAGTGCTGCCTGCAGAAAGCGTTTATCTTGCGAATTCGCGTGAAAGTTTGTGTTCCCTGTGAGGCCCACTACTTGGGATTAACTTGACTGCTCCAGCCAGGTGGCTCGTTGGTCTAGGGGTATGATTCCTGCTTTGGGTGCAGGAGGTCCCGGGTTCAAATCCCGGACGAGCCCTGCCATTTTGACCGTGCTGAAGAGTAGGTGGAACTCAGCCCCGGTTGCAGCTCCTCAATGAAGAGTTGACGCCTGTTATAGCACGTGGATATAACAAGAATGCGGCACCAGTAAAGTACGTAGGTGGAATTCGGTAGAAAGGCAGACGGTAATTTTGCATGCAACGGAAAACAAGGTTGTCTTTGCGGGATATGTGCACCGTGAGTGGAGATTCAGCTTAATTGTGCGACAGTCTACCCTCATCTTACTAGCGACGGCAACAACCAAGGGGTGGCATGTAAGATTGAGCGTGGCTAAGAGTTTCTCATTATTAGTTTGCATCACACTTTGACAGAGCTGTGACAAGGCGAGTAGGGTGAGCTCAGGAAAGCCAGTAGCAAGCGCACTTGAAGTAGCCCTGAAGAACCGGATTATAAATTTTGCCTGCCATAATGGAGCTAGGGGCGTTCTCAGTTACCAAATACCGGTGCAATAAGAGAGCAACAGTATTTGACAGTAAAATGACGCCCTATCCGTCTAGCATACAACATTGCTTGTCTCTGCATACGCGGACGTGAGGTCATCTCGGAAATGAAATCCGAAATGTAGGTTAAAATTGTTGTGTTCCCGCCCGGGATCGAACCGGGGACCTTCTGCGTGTAAAGCAGACGTGATAACCGCTACACCACGGAAACAACGGTCATTTTCATGTACCACCCGGAGACTCGTAATAGCAACAGTTTCTCTTCTGTGTTAGCAAGGGCATCGGCTACGAGCTCCCTCCGATTCGTGAAGTTCCTGTAGTAAAAGACGTCGATGGAAACAATCCAACCGCGACAGACAGGGAGAACGCTGGCTGAGCTGCAGCCCTACATGGTGAGGCCATCAAAGGTGGCGTCATTCACATGCAGTGCGTTTTCGGAACGAATAGGCTCGTTGGTCTAGGGGTATGATTCCTGCTTCGGGTGCAGGAGGTCCCGGGTTCAAATCCCGGACGAGCCCTTGCGTTTTGTACAACGGTGTGGTAACAAATCGCATGGCGGCGGCTGTTTCGCGCATTTCCAGGCCTCCAAGTCAGCGCTAAAATCCGACAACCAGTTCTGAAACCGTTTCATGTTTCATTTGAGCCATGTGCACCCTGCTGATGGAACGTTTGAAGTTGATTTAAATGAACACAGTAGAGATCGTAGCAAGTGTCTTGCTGAGTGCGACGAAAACGGGTTTCCGCCCGCAATCGAGCCGGGGACCTTCTGCGTGTTCGGCACGGCGCCTGGGCTCGGCGGCAGCTGCTGCTCTTTCCTTCCTTACGAGATACCGTCGATTCGCGCAGTCGTTATTGCAAAAGATGTCACCAAAGGCAATCGCTTCGTTAGCGGCACTTTGCCTGGGCTCGGCGGCAAACACAGTAGAGATCGCATGGCGGCGGCTGTTTCGCGCATTTCCAGGCCTCCAAGTCAGCGCTAAAATCCGACAACCAGTTCTGAAACCGTTTCATTTGAGCCATGTGCACCCTGCTGATGGAACGTTTGAAGTTGATTTAAATGAACACAGTAGAGATCGTAGCAAGTGTCTTGCTGAGTGCGACGAAAACGGGTTTCCGCCCGCAATCGAGCCGGGGACCTTCTGCGTGTTCGGCACGGCGCCTGGGCTCGGCGGCAGCTGCTGCTCTTTCCTTCCTTACGAGATACAATCGATTCGCGCAGTCGTTATTGCAAAAGATGTCACCAAAGGCAATCGCTTCGTTAGCGGCACTTTGCCTGGGCTCGGCGGCAAACACAGTAGAGATCGCATGGCGGCGGCTGTTTCGCGCATTTCCAGGCCTCCAAGTCAGCGCTAAAATCCGACAACCAGTTCTGAAACCGTTTCATGTTTCATTTGAGCCATGTGCACCCTGCTGATGGAACGTTTGAAGTTGATTTAAATGAACACAGTAGAGATCGTAGCAAGTGTCTTGCTGAGTGCGACGAAAACGGGTTTCCGCCCGCAATCGAGCCGGGGACCTTCTGCGTGTTCGGCACGGCGCCTGGGCTCGGCGGCAGCTGCTGCTCTTTCCTTCCTTACGAGATACCGTCGATTCGCGCAGTCGTTATTGCAAAAGATGTCACCAAAGGCAATCGCTTCGTTAGCGGCACTTTGCCTGGGCTCGGCGGCAAACACAGTAGAGATCGCATGGCGGCGGCTGTTTCGCGCATTTCCAGGCCTCCAAGTCAGCGCTAAAATCCGACAACCAGTTCTGAAACCGTTTCATGTTTCATTTGAGCCATGTGCACCCTGCTGATGGAACGTTTGAAGTTGATTTAAATGAACACAGTAGAGATCGTAGCAAGTGTCTTGCTGAGTGCGACGAAAACGGGTTTCCGCCCGCAATCGAGCCGGGGACCTTCTGCGTGTTCGGCACGGCGCCTGGGCTCGGCGGCAGCTGCTGCTCTTTCCTTCCTTACGAGATACCGTCGATTCGCGCAGTCGTTATTGCAAAAGATGTCACCAAAGGCAATCGCTTCGTTAGCGGCACTTTGCCTGGGCCCGGCGGCAGCTCTACATGGAGGCACCAGCAGCCCAGCCAGGCCGCCGCCGGCACCGGTGCGCCACAGCGCAAGGAGCCGGCGGCCGCCCTGCAATGCCCCTGTCGTTGCATATTCCACCCGCCCCATATCCTCTCCATGTCTGACTCACTACCCCAAATGACACTGCAGTCGACGTGCTTATTACTATCGCTTTTGGAAGAACCAAGGCGCAGTATTCTAGTGTCGAACCGGTACTGCAAATTGGGATTAAGCAAAAATTTATTGTGTGGTCGAGCGACAGCCTCGGCTCGCTCTTCCTACATGATCGCTTCTTGTGCGGAATAATTCCTAGCTCGCCGATGGCTTCAGAGTTGGTCTTCTCGAAGTTTTGCTTTCGCAATGCATTCCGCAATCTTTTCGTTATGAGTGGTGTGCTTCGGTTACCCGACTTTCTTGTGTTTAGTGCGTTTGGCTTCTCTTTACCCTTAGCCACCGCTTGCCGAAATTTCCACACTGTCATCTGTCGACCTGCAGAGCTCGATGAAGGCCTCGCGGCCGTTCCTGAGCTCGTGGAACGGTCGAATCTGTAGTTGTTTCCAGATCTCTCCCACACAACGGCCTCCCAGAAGCTTGGATTACAGAAGTACGCCACTACTCCCAGCCGGAGATTCACGATTGAAAGCAGAATGACATGAGCTACACGCAGCTCCGAAATTTTTTTTTTTTTTTTTTTGTGTCTGACCTACTTTGAAAGACTTTGTAGTCGACTTACTTACTACTATCGCTGTTGGAAACCAGGTGATAACCGCACAGTATTTTAGAGACGATCAGGTAATGAAAATTTAGAATAAGTAAAACAGTATCAAAAGAAGTTGTGTGGTGGAGCAGCACATGCAATTCACGCTTCCTAGATAATCGTTACTGCATAGAATAATTCTTTTGTCTCCGGCGTCTTCAGTATCCGTCTTCTGGAAGTTTTGCTTGCAGTATATTGTGCAATCTTTTCGTTATGAGTTGGTGCTTGGTTTCCCGATGTTCTTTTGTTTAGTGCATTCGCCTTCTCTTAACCCTGAGAAACCACATACCGAAACTGAGGCACTGCCGGCTGTTCATAAGCAGTGCTCGATGAAGTTATTTCGCTTTTTATTCGTTGCCTTTAATATTCTTCTCATCAGTGGTGAGTGCTGCCTGCAGAAAGCGTTTATCTTGCGAATTCGCGTGAAAGTTTGTGTTCCCTGTGAGGCCCACTACTTGGGATTAACTTGACTGCTCCAGCCAGGTGGCTCGTTGGTCTAGGGGTATGATTCCTGCTTTGGGTGCAGGAGGTCCCGGGTTCAAATCCCGGACGAGCCCTGCCATTTTGACCGTGCTGAAGAGTAGGTGGAACTCAGCCCCGGTTGCAGCTCCTCAATGAAGAGTTGACGCCTGTTATAGCACGTGGATATAACAAGAATGCGGCACCAGTAAAGTACGTAGGTGGAATTCGGTAGAAAGGCAGACGGTAATTTTGCATGCAACGGAAAACAAGGTTGTCTTTGCGGGATATGTGCACCGTGAGTGGAGATTCAGCTTAATTGTGCGACAGTCTACCCTCATCTTACTAGCGACGGCAACAACCAAGGGGTGGCATGTAAGATTGAGCGTGGCTAAGAGTTTCTCATTATTAGTTTGCATCACACTTTGACAGAGCTGTGACAAGGCGAGTAGGGTGAGCTCAGGAAAGCCAGTAGCAAGCGCACTTGAAGTAGCCCTGAAGAACCGGATTATAAATTTTGCCAGCCATAATGGAGCTAGGGGCGTTCTCAGTTACCAAATACCGGTGCAATAAGAGAGCAACAGTATTTGACAGTAAAATGACGCCCTATCCGTCTAGCATACAACATTGCTTGTCTCTGCATACGCGGACGTGAGGTCATCTCGGAAATGAAATCCGAAATGTAGATTAAAATTGTTGTGTTCCCGCCCGGGATCGAACCGGGGACCTTCTGCGTGTAAAGCAGACGTGATAACCGCTACACCACGGAAACAACGGTCATTTTCATGTACCACCCGGAGACTCGTAATAGCAACAGTTTCTCTTCTGTGTTAGCAAGGGCATCGGCTACGAGCTCCCTCCGATTCGTGAAGTTCCTGTAGTAAAAGACGTCGATGGAAACAATCCAACCGCGACAGACAGGGAGAACGCTGGCTGAGCTGCAGCCCTACATGGTGAGGCCATCAAAGGTGGCGTCATTCACATGCAGTGCGTTTTCGGAACGAATAGGCTCGTTGGTCTAGGGGTATGATTCCTGCTTCGGGTGCAGGAGGTCCCGGGTTCAAATCCCGGACGAGCCCTTGCGTTTTGTACAACGGTGTGGTAACAAATCGCATGGCGGCGGCTGTTTCGCGCATTTCCAGGCCTCCAAGTCAGCGCTAAAATCCGACAACCAGTTCTGAAACCGTTTCATGTTTCATTTGAGCCATGTGCACCCTGCTGATGGAACGTTTGAAGTTGATTTAAATGAACACAGTAGAGATCGTAGCAAGTGTCTTGCTGAGTGCGACGAAAACGGGTTTCCGCCCGCAATCGAGCCGGGGACCTTCTGCGTGTTCGGCACGGCGCCTGGGCTCGGCGGCAGCTGCTGCTCTTTCCTTCCTTACGAGATACCGTCGATTCGCGCAGTCGTTATTGCAAAAGATGTCACCAAAGGCAATCGCTTCGTTAGCGGCACTTTGCCTGGGCTCGGCGGCAAACACAGTAGAGATCGCATGGCGGCGGCTGTTTCGCGCATTTCCAGGCCTCCAAGTCAGCGCTAAAATCCGACAACCAGTTCTGAAACCGTTTCATGTTTCATTTGAGCCATGTGCACCCTGCTGATGGAACGTTTGAAGTTGATTTAAATGAACACAGTAGAGATCGTAGCAAGTGTCTTGCTGAGTGCGACGAAAACGGGTTTCCGCCCGCAATCGAGCCGGGGACCTTCTGCGTGTTCGGCACGGCGCCTGGGCTCGGCGGCAGCTGCTGCTCTTTCCTTCCTTACGAGATACCGTCGATTCGCGCAGTCGTTATTGCAAAAGATGTCACCAAAGGCAATCGCTTCGTTAGCGGCACTTTGCCTGGGCCCGGCGGCAGCTCTACATGGAGGCACCAGCAGCCCAGCCAGGCCGCCGCCGGCACCGGTGCGCCACAGCGCAAGGAGCCGGCGGCCGCCCTGCAATGCCCCTGTCGTTGCATATTCCACCCGCCACATATCCTCTCCATGTCTGACTCACTACCCCAAATGACACTGCAGACGACGTGCTTATTACTATCGCTTTTGGAAGAACCAAGGCGCAGTATTCTAGTGTCGAACCGGTACTGCAAATTGGGATTAAGCAAAAATTTATTGTGTGGTCGAGCGACAGCCTCGGCTCGCTCTTCCTACATGATCGCTTCTTGTGCGGAATAATTCCTAGCTCGCCGATGGCTTCAGAGTTGGTCTTCTCGAAGTTTTGCTTTCGCAATGCATTCCGCAATCTTTTCGTTATGAGTGGTGTGCTTCGGTTACCCGACTTTCTTGTGTTTAGTGCGTTTGGCTTCTCTTTACCCTTAGCCACCGCTTGCCGAAATTTCCACACTATCATCTGTCGACCTGCAGAGCTCGATGAAGGCCTCGCGGCCGTTCCTGAGCTCGTGGAACGGTCGAATCTGTAGTTGTTTCCAGATCTCTCCCACACAACGGCCTCCCAGAAGCTTGGATTACAGAAGTACGCCACTACTCCCAGCCGGAGATTCACGATTGAAAGCAGAATGACATGAGCTACACGCAGCTCCGAAATTTTTTTTTTTTTTTTTTGTGTCTGACCTACTTTGAAAGACTTTGTAGTCGACTTACTTACTACTATCGCTGTTGGAAACCAGGTGATAACCGCACAGTATTTTAGAGACGATCAGGTAATGAAAATTTAGAATAAGTAAAACAGTATCAAAAGAAGTTGTGTGGTGGAGCAGCACATGCAATTCACGCTTCCTAGATAATCGTTACTGCATAGAATAATTCTTTTGTCTGCGGCGTCTTCAGTATCCGTCTTCTGGAAGTTTTGCTTGCAGTATATTGTGCAATCTTTTCGTTATGAGTTGGTGCTTGGTTTCCCGATGTTCTTTTGTTTAGTGCATTCGCCTTCTCTTAACCCTGAGAAACCACATACCGAAACTGAGGCACTGCCGGCTGTTCATAAGCAGTGCTCGATGAAGTTATTTCGCTTTTTATTCGTTGCCTTTAATATTCTTCTCATCAGTGGTGAGTGCTGCCTGCAGAAAGCGTTTATCTTGCGAATTCGCGTGAAAGTTTGTGTTCCCTGTGAGGCCCACTACTTGGGATTAACTTGACTGCTCCAGCCAGGTGGCTCGTTGGTCTAGGGGTATGATTCCTGCTTTGGGTGGAGGAGGTCCCGGGTTCAAATCCCGGACGAGCCCTGCCATTTTGACCGTGCTGAAGAGTAGGTGGAACTCAGCCCCGGTTGCAGCTCCTCAATGAAGAGTTGACGCCTGTTATAGCACGTGGATATAACAAGAATGCGGCACCAGTAAAGTACGTAGGTGGAATTCGGTAGAAAGGCAGACGGTAATTTTGCATGCAACGGAAAACAAGGTTGTCTTTGCGGGATATGTGCACCGTGAGTGGAGATTCAGCTTAATTGTGCGACAGTCTACCCTCATCTTACTAGCGACGGCAACAACCAAGGGGTGGCATGTAAGATTGAGCGTGGCTAAGAGTTTCTCATTATTAGTTTGCATCACACTTTGACAGAGCTGTGACAAGGCGAGTAGGGTGAGCTCAGGAAAGCCAGTAGCAAGCGCACTTGAAGTAGCCCTGAAGAACCGGATTATAAATTTTGCCTGCCATAATGGAGCTAGGGGCGTTCTCAGTTACCAAATACCGGTGCAATAAGAGAGCAACAGTATTTGACAGTAAAATGACGCCCTATCCGTCTAGCATACAACATTGCTTGTCTCTGCATACGCGGACGTGAGGTCATCTCGGAAATGAAATCCGAAATGTAGATTAAAATTGTTGTGTTCCCGCCCGGGATCGAACCGGGGACCTTCTGCGTGTAAAGCAGACGTGATAACCGCTACACCACGGAAACAACGGTCATTTTCATGTACCACCCGGAGACTCGTAATAGCAACAGTTTCTCTTCTGTGTTAGCAAGGGCATCGGCTACGAGCTCCCTCCGATTCGTGAAGTTCCTGTAGTAAAAGACGTCGATGGAAACAATCCAACCGCGACAGACAGGGAGAACGCTGGCTGAGCTGCAGCCCTACATGGTGAGGCCATCAAAGGTGGCGTCATTCACATGCAGTGCGTTTTCGGAACGAATAGGCTCGTTGGTCTAGGGGTATGATTCCTGCTTCGGGTGCAGGAGGTCCCGGGTTCAAATCCCGGACGAGCCCTTGCGTTTTGTACAACGGTGTGGTAACAAATCGCATGGCGGCGGCTGTTTCGCGCATTTCCAGGCCTCCAAGTCAGCGCTAAAATCCGACAACCAGTTCTGAAACCGTTTCATGTTTCATTTGAGCCATGTGCACCCTGCTGATGGAACGTTTGAAGTTGATTTAAATGAACACAGTAGAGATCGTAGCAAGTGTCTTGCTGAGTGCGACGAAAACGGGTTTCCGCCCGCAATCGAGCCGGGGACCTTCTGCGTGTTCGGCACGGCGCCTGGGCTCGGCGGCAGCTGCTGCTCTTTCCTTCCTTACGAGATACCGTCGATTCGCGCAGTCGTTATTGCAAAAGATGTCACCAAAGGCAATCGCTTCGTTAGCGGCACTTTGCCTGGGCTCGGCGGCAGCTCTACATGGAGGCACCAGCAGCCCAGCCAGGCCGCCGCCGGCACCGGTGCGCCACAGCGCAAGGAGCCGGCGGCCGCCCTGCAATGCCCCTGTCGTTGCATATTCCACCCGCCTCATATCCTCTCCATGTCTGACTCACTACCCCAAATGACACTGCAGTCGACGTGCTTATTACTATCGCTTTTGGAAGAACCAAGGCGCAGTATTCTAGTGTCGAACCGGTACTGCAAATTGGGATTAAGCAAAAATTTATTGTGTGGTCGAGCGACAGCCTCGGCTCGCTCTTCCTACATGATCGCTTCTTGTGCGGAATAATTCCTAGCTCGCCGATGGCTTCAGAGTTGGTCTTCTCGAAGTTTTGCTTTCGCAACTGAAACACGTATGTAACATAGCAGCGATGGCGAGGCATTGTAGCATCTGTGACCAGAGAGTATGCGCTTGACCGCGCGAGTGTTGCGAGCGGTTCTCAGTCTGTCAGTCAGTCGTTGCGAGTCTGTCAGTAGTCGTTGCGAGTCTGTAGCTCTGTCTAGTTGTCGCTATGCAGAGCAGTACTCTGTTAGTAGTCGTCGCGTGCAGTACGCTAATAGTCGTCATGCAGAGCGGTCGGTCAGTAGTAGCAGCCCAGTGCGGTTGTGTGATGTAGGCGGTCGGCAACACTGGTCAAGATGGTGAATAAGGTATACTATTAATTAATATAATCATTAGATAATGAAAAAATTTATTTATTGTAATCATTCTCCAACAAGTCCCCCAATAATAATTTTTTATTTCAGAATACAAGGTGATTGATGCAGGCTGTCAGACTGAACTACACATCTTAGTTTTAGTGATGAAATATGCTAGAGATAAGGAATAATTGTATAATGAGTAATGAAGTGATTTTTTGCAGATGATAATGAATACTGATGAATAATGATGAAGGATATGATGTTATGAATAATGAAGTTTTTCTTTACAGATGATGATAATAGTGAAGTTATGATGATATGGATAATGAAGTTTTTTTTTTTTTTACAGATGAGGATAATGTTGAAGTTATGTATTTATGCTACGTAGTTATTTAAGTATTTGTTGCAGTTTGCTTTGACAGCAGGTGTTACATTGCATAGTAGGATGACAGAAAGTTTTGGAAAGGACAGCTATGGAACACATTTTTATACACATTTCACTACCTGTTAATTCGAAGTTCACTACTTTTCAGCATAGTGTGCGTTTCTCCTTTCAGGTCAATAATCCGTTTTTGTATTTTTTCCAGGAGAAGCTTTTCATGATACTTACTAAACCTGTTAGTTATTATACCTGTTCTAGTACTTGCATTTTTATATTTTTACCCATTTGTGTCTATCATTTATAAATGTGATCACATATACTGCCTTGTTGCATGACCTTGCTACAGCTGACTCATGACGAATGACGTTACTTATCCTCATTTGCAGCAACAGGTCAAAAGCAAATAGTGTTATGTCTCAGCAATTAACTATCGATCCCAACGCAATGCATTGCTAACAAAAAAAAAAAAAAAAAAAAAAAAAAAAAAAAAAAAAAATGTATTACCAGTCCCAAGTAGTGATACCAGTTTGAGAAAGTTCTGAGTAATGCTGATTAGCTCTGAATAGCATGTCACTTGAGTAATGACCTCTTAATGAGACTATATTCAAAATAATGCTTTGTCACTAGCTAATAACTGCCACTGTTTATTGTAATGATACTACTTATAATGCCTGTGATTATTAATGATTTGACTGTAATTAACTGATTTTAATAATGGCTTTGTAATGATCTGAATACTACTGAAGGAGGAACACTGTTTATTGTAATGATACTACTTATAATGCCTGTGATTTTTAATGATTTGACTGTAATTAACTGATTTTTAATAATGACTTCGTAATAATCTGAATAATACTGAATGATGATTCTATTCAATACTTGCTGGCCACTGAGTGCCAATAATTAATGTCACTTGAAGAATTGTTATTAATTATGCCATTAATTAGTCCTTTTTTTTCCATGTTGAGTTTTCATGTTTTGGTTAATGGCCAATGAGTGCCAATAATTTGTATCACTCAATGTATTATGTTAATGCTAGGCCAATAATTGACTCTCCTTTTCAATTAAGGCTTCTGATGAACATTATTCTGTCTTACTAAATATACTTTGTAACTGGCCAAGAACCGCCACTGTTTATTGTAATACGATTACCCATGATGCCAGCTAGTGATTCTTAATAGATTGTAATGACACATAATTAATTAACTATGGTACTGTTTAATAATGCTTTGTAATTAATTAAGGCTAATAATTCTTACTATATTGAAATGACAAATGATTAATTAATTAACTGTAATTAGACGAATGATTAATTAACGACAAATGATTAATTAACTGTAATTAGACAAATGATTAATTAACGACAAATGATTAATTAACTGTAATTAGGAAAAGGCTAATGATTATTGGAATGACAAATGATTAATTAACTGTAATTAGGAGAAGGTTAATGATTCTTAATTATACTCTGTAACTGAAAAGAATGCGATTATTTCATAATGCTTTGTAACCAGGAAAAGAAGGCTACTGATTCTATGTAAAACAATTAATGAACATTTTTCTGTAATACTACATACTTGGTACAGAAATGTTCAATAACTGGGCTATGAATGCCACAAACTATCAATGAAGACTGTAATTGTCGATATTATGTGACTTGATGTCCTTCACCTCATAAGCTGACTACCCTGAATTACTGCAATGTCCATTTGTCCTGTTTATCCTAGTGATCATGGAGCACTATATTTGGTTTTTGCACTAATTCTACGTTGGTGTGCCTTGTAAGAGTGTGGTGTTGACACGACATGCTGTCCACCACCATGAGCGATGAAGACATTATTATGGTCCCACTGTTTGGTGTACGTAATGTACTGCCAAAATGAAAACATGGAACATTACTACGACAGTTCAGTGTCTTGGCTACACTGATAAATTCTGATGGGAAAAGAACTTCAAGTTGTGTCACTTGGTGTTGTACTTCTGTGGAAAGATATGGACTTTCAGAGCAGCTGTGTGCAATCTAAAGTGCTACAACCATGATGCAATCCTTCCCTTTCCTATCCTGGTTCTTGTCACATAAAGAAAAATTTTTTTTGGTAACATCATTTATGTTCATAGGTTATACATTTTTCGATTTGTTGAACTCCAGTGCGAGTACACTTATGGCACTGGTCGACATGATGTTTGCCATTATGTTTATTTGTTGTGAAAATGCTAAAGACATTTTTCAGTGCATGTGCACTTTGGACATGATTTTCTTGCCATTATGTTTATTTATTGCGAAAATGCTAAAGACATTTTTCGATTTGTTCTGAAGTACAGTATATGTACACTCTTGTCTTTTATATTGTATATACATTTTTTATTTTCTGAACTACAGTGCATGTGCACTCATGTCACTTGTCAACATAATATTTTTTGCCAGTCTGTTTACTTGTTCTGAATATGCTAAAGAATTTTTTCAGTGCCTGTGCACTTTGTTATCTGTCAAAAAATTTATATATACATTTTTCTGATTTGCTACTATGTTTTGTATTCACATTTTGTCTTTGTCTGATATATTTTGTACTTAGTGCATGTGCACAACATTTAAATATTCTGTAAGTTGTAGGATTTTGTTAATTAAAGAAAAATTTTGCCGCGCTTGGCAAGTCCAAATGACTCACCATCGCTGCCAAATTTTTGCCCCCCCAGTGGAGGGTTATGAAACACGTATGTAACATAGCAGCGATGGCGAGGCATTGTAGCATCTGTGACCAGAGAGTATGCGCTTGACCGCGCGAGTGTTGCGAGCGGTTCTCAGTCTGTCGAGTAGTCGTTGCGAGTCTGTTGAGTAGTCGTTGCGAGTCTGTCAGCAGTAGTCGTTGCGAGTCTGTAGCTCTGTCTAGTTGAGTGCAGTACTCTAGTAGTAGTCGTGCAGTGAAGTATGCTAATAGTCGTCATGCAGAGCGATCGGTCAGTAGTAGTAGCCCAGTGCGGTTGTGTGATGTAGGCGGTCGGCAACACTGGTCAAGATGGTGAATAAGGTATACTGTTAATTAATACAATTATTAGATAATGAAAAATTGTAATTATTCTGCAACAAGTTCCCCAATAATAATTTTTATTTCAAAAGCATTTTTTCAAAAATTTAATTTTTTATTGAACTAAAGATCTCGTTGCACTTCCCATTTCATTCCACTTCTTTTGAAGAAAAATTTCACTAGAATCACAAAAAAAAAGAGAATATTATTATTTGCAATGCAGTTCCTCCAAGCGGTGCGCAACAACAAGAGCAGAAATGTGACATCCATTTATTCTGAGGTAAGACTTTAATTCTGATTGTTTTACACGGGGCCAAAGACCGATATTTCGGTTTAATTGAATTTTCTTATCACTGAATGGACTTTAATTTTTGGTGAAGAATTTATATCTGAGTCAGATTGCGAATTTCACATTTTGTTGCCATTGTCAGTACATTTCATTGTGGGCAGGTTACGCATAGAGCAATGTCCATCAGCATTTCTAATTAGTATCGTCCTTTCTTTTAAAATTTTTGTGGGGAGGTTACACTTGGCTCCCATTTGTATTAAGTATTGTCATTTTCCTTTTAAATTTCGGTGGGGAGGTTACACAATGCATTCCGCAATCTTTTCGTTATGAGTGGTGTGCTTCGGTTACCCGACTTTCTTGTGTTTAGTGCGTTTGGCTTCTCTTAACCCTTAGCCACCGCTTGCCGAAATTTCCACACTATCATCTGTCGACCTGCAGAGCTCGATGAAGGCCTCGCGGCCGTTCCTGAGCTCGTGGAACGGTCGAATCTGTAGTTGTTTCCAGATCTCTCCCACACAACGGCCTCCCAGAAGCTTGGATTACAGAAGTACGCCACTACTCCCAGCCGGAGATTCACGATTGAAAGCAGAATGACATGAGCTACACGCAGCTCCGAAATTTTTTTTTTTTTTTTTGTGTCTGACCTACTTTGAAAGACTTTGTAGTCGACTTACTTACTACTATCGCTGTTGGAAACCAGGTGATAACCGCACAGTATTTTAGAGACGATCAGGTAATGAAAATTTAGAATAAGTAAAACAGTATCAAAAGAAGTTGTGTGGTGGAGCAGCACATGCAATTCACGCTTCCTAGATAATCGTTACTGCATAGAATAATTCTTTTGTCTGCGGCGTCTTCAGTATCCGTCT
Source organism: Schistocerca serialis cubense (assembly GCF_023864345.2). Lineage (NCBI taxonomy): Eukaryota > Metazoa > Arthropoda > Insecta > Orthoptera > Acrididae > Schistocerca > Schistocerca serialis. Next base: position 804,746,235 of record NC_064639.1, on the reverse strand, counting down.
TCTGGAAGTTTTGCTTGCAGTATATTGTGCAATCTTTTCGTTATGAGTTGGTGCTTGGTTTCCCGATGTTCTTTTGTTTAGTGCATTCGCCTTCTCTTAACCCTGAGAAACCACATACCGAAACTGAGGCACTGCCGGCTGTTCATAAGCAGTGCTCGATGAAGTTATTTCGCTTTTTATTCGTTGCCTTTAATATTCTTCTCATCAGTGGTGAGTGCTGCCTGCAGAAAGCGTTTATCTTGCGAATTCGCGTGAAAGTTTGTGATCCCTGTGAGGCCCACTACTTGGGATTAACTTGACTGCTCCAGCCAGGTGGCTCGTTGGTCTAGGGGTATGATTCCTGCTTTGGGTGCAGGAGGTCCCGGGTTCAAATCCCGGGCGAGCCCTGCTATTTTGACCGTGCTGAAGAGTAGGTGGAACTCAGCCCCGGTTGCAGCTCCTCAATGAAGAGTTGACGCCTGTTATAGCACGTGGATATAACAAGAATGCGGCACCAGTAAAGTACGTAGGTGGAATTCGGTAGAAAGGCAGACGGTAATTTTGCATGCAACGGAAAACAAGGTTGTCTTTGCGGGATATGTGCACCGTGAGTGGAGATTCAGCTTAATTGTGCGACAGTCTACCCTCATCTTACTAGCGACGGCAACAACCAAGGGGTGGCATGTAAGATTGAGCGTGGCTAAGAGTTTCTCATTATTAGTTTGCATCACACTTTGACAGAGCTGTGACAAGGCGAGTAGGGTGAGCTCAGGAAAGCCAGTAGCAAGCGCACTTGAAGTAGCCCTGAAGAACCGGATTATAAATTTTGCCTGCCATAATGGAGCTAGGGGCGTTCTCAGTTACCAAATACCGGTGCAATAAGAGAGCAACAGTATTTGACAGTAAAATGACGCCCTATCCGTCTAGCACACAACATTGCTTGTCTCTGCATACGCGGACGTGAGGTCATCTCGGAAATGAAATCCGAAATGTAGGTTAAAATTGTTGTGTTCCCGCCCGGGATCGAACCGGGGACCTTCTGCGTGTAAAGCAGACGTGATAACCGCTACACCACGGAAACAACGGTCATTTTCATGTACCACCCGGAGACTCGTAATAGCAACAGTTTCTCTTCTGTGTTAGCAAGGGCATCGGCTACGAGCTCCCTCCGATTCGTGAAGTTCCTGTAGTAAAAGACGTCGATGGAAACAATCCAACCGCGACAGACAGGGAGAACGCTGGCTGAACTGCAGCCCTACATGGTGAGGCCATCAAAGGTGGCGTCATTCACATGCAGTGCGTTTTCGGAACGAATAGGCTCGTTGGTCTAGGGGTATGATTCCTGCTTCGCGTGCAGGAGGTCCCGGGTTCAAATCCCGGACGAGCCCTTGCGTTTTGTACAACGGTGTGGTAACAAATCGCATGGCGGCGGCTGTTTCGCGCATTTCCAGGCCTCCAAGTCAGCGCTAAAATCCGACAACCACTTCTGAAACCGTTTCATGTTTCATTTGAGCCATGTGCACCCTGCTGATGGAACGTTTGAAGTTGATTTAAATGAACACAGTAGAGATCGTAGCAAGTGTCTTGCTGAGTGCGACGAAAACGGGTTTCCGCCCGCAATCGAGCCGGGGACCTTCTGCGTGTTCGGCACGGCGCCTGGGCTCGGCGGCAGCTGCTGCTCTTTCCTTCCTTACGAGATACCGTCGATTCGCGCAGTCGTTATTGCAAAAGATGTCACCAAAGGCAATCGCTTCGTTAGCGGCACTTTGCCTGGGCTCGGCGGCAAACACAGTAGAGATCGCATGGCGGCGGCTGTTTCGCGCATTTCCAGGCCTCCAAGTCAGCGCTAAAATCCGACAACCAGTTCTGAAACCGTTTCATGTTTCATTTGAGCCATGTGCACCCTGCTGATGGAACGTTTGAAGTTGATTTAAATGAACACAGTAGAGATCGTAGCAAGTGTCTTGCTGAGTGCGACGAAAACGGGTTTCCGCCCGCAATCGAGCCGGGGACCTTCTGCGTGTTCGGCACGGCGCCTGGGCTCGGCGGCAGCTGCTGCTCTTTCCTTCCTTACGAGATACCGTCGATTCGCGCAGTCGTTATTGCAAAAGATGTCACCAAAGGCAATCGCTTCGTTAGCGGCACTTTGCCTGGGCCCGGCGGCAGCTCTACATGGAGGCACCAGCAGCCCAGCCAGGCCGCCGCCGGCACCGGTGCGCCACAGCGCAAGGAGCCGGCGGCCGCCCTGCAATGCCCCTGTCGTTGCATATTCCACCCGCCACATATCCTCTCCATGTCTGACTCACTACCCCAAATGACACTGCAGTCGACGTGCTTATTACTATCGCTTTTGGAAGAACCAAGGCGCAGTATTCTAGTGTCGAACCGGTACTGCAAATTGGGATTAAGCAAAAATTTATTGTGTGGTCGAGCGACAGCCTCGGCTCGCTCTTCCTACATGATCGCTTCTTGTGCGGAATAATTCCTAGCTCGCCGATGGCTTCAGAGTTGGTCTTCTCGAAGTTTTGCTTTCGCAATGCATTCCGCAATCTTTTCGTTATGAGTGGTGTGCTTCGGTTACCCGACTTTCTTGTGTTTAGTGCGTTTGGCTTCTCTTAACCCTTAGCCACCGCTTGCCGAAATTTCCACACTATCATCTGTCGACCTGCAGAGCTCGATGAAGGCCTCGCGGCCGTTCCTGAGCTCGTGGAACGGTCGAATCTGTAGTTGTTTCCAGATCTCTCCCACACAACGGCCTCCCAGAAGCTTGGATTACAGAAGTACGCCACTACTCCCAGCCGGAGATTCACGATTGAAAGCAGAATGACATGATTTACACGCAGCTCCGAAATTTTTTTTTTTTTTTTTTGTGTCTGACCTACTTTGAAAGACTTTGTAGTCGACTTACTTACTACTATCGCTGTTGGAAACCAGGTGATAACCGCACAGTATTTTAGAGACGATCAGGTAATGAAAATTTAGAATAAGTAAAACAGTATCAAAAGAAGTTGTGTGGTGGAGCAGCACATGCAATTCACGCTTCCTAGATAATCGTTACTGCATAGAATAATTCTTTTGTCTGCGGCGTCTTCAGTATCCGTCTTCTGGAAGTTTTGCTTGCAGTATATTGTGCAATCTTTTCGTTATGAGTTGGTGCTTGGTTTCCCGATGTTCTTTTGTTTAGTGCATTCGCCTTCTCTTAACCCTGAGAAACCACATACCGAAACTGAGGCACTGCCGGCTGTTCATAAGCAGTGCTCGATGAAGTTATTTCGCTTTTTATTCGTTGCCTTTAATATTCTTCTCATCAGTGGTGAGTGCTGCCTGCAGAAAGCGTTTATCTTGCGAATTCGCGTGAAAGTTTGTGTTCCCTGTGAGGCCCACTACTTGGGATTAACTTGACTGCTCCAGCCAGGTGGCTCGTTGGTCTAGGGGTATGATTCCTGCTTTGGGTGCAGGAGGTCCCGGGTTCAAATCCCGGACGAGCCCTGCCATTTTGACCGTGCTGAAGAGTAGGTGGAACTCAGCCCCGGTTGCAGCTCCTCAATGAAGAGTTGACGCCTGTTATAGCACGTGGATATAACAAGAATGCGGCACCAGTAAAGTACGTAGGTGGAATTCGGTAGAAAGGCAGACGGTAATTTTGCATGCAACGGAAAACAAGGTTGTCTTTGCGGGATATGTGCACCGTGAGTGGAGATTCAGCTTAATTGTGCGACAGTCTACCCTCATCTTACTAGCGACGGCAACAACCAAGGGGTGGCATGTAAGATTGAGCGTGGCTAAGAGTTTCTCATTATTAGTTTGCATCACACTTTGACAGAGCTGTGACAAGGCGAGTAGGGTGAGCTCAGGAAAGCCAGTAGCAAGCGCACTTGAAGTAGCCCTGAAGAACCGGATTATAAATTTTGCCTGCCATAATGGAGCTAGGGGCGTTCTCAGTTACCAAATACCGGTGCAATAAGAGAGCAACAGTATTTGACAGTAAAATGACGCCCTATCCGTCTAGCATACAACATTGCTTGTCTCTGCATACGCGGACGTGAGGTCATCTCGGAAATGAAATCCGAAATGTAGATTAAAATTGTTGTGTTCCCGCCCGGGATCGAACCGGGGACCTTCTGCGTGTAAAGCAGACGGGGTAACCGCTACACCACGGAAACAACGGTCATTTTCATGTACCACCCGGAGACTCGTAATAGCAACAGTTTCTCTTCTGTGTTAGCAAGGGCATCGGCTACGAGCTCCCTCCGATTCGTGAAGTTCCTGTAGTAAAAGACGTCGATGGAAACAATCCAACCGCGACAGACAGGGAGAACGCTGGCTGAGCTGCAGCCCTACATGGTGAGGCCATCAAAGGTGGCGTCATTCACATGCAGTGCGTTTTCGGAACGAATAGGCTCGTTGGTCTAGGGGTATGATTCCTGCTTCGGGTGCAGGAGGTCCCGGGTTCAAATCCCGGACGAGCCCTTGCGTTTTGTACAACGGTGTGGTAACAAATCGCATGGCGGCGGCTGTTTCGCGCATTTCCAGGCCTCCAAGTCAGCGCTAAAATCCGACAACCAGTTCTGAAACCGTTTCATGTTTCATTTGAGCCATGTGCACCCTGCTGATGGAACGTTTGAAGTTGATTTAAATGAACACAGTAGAGATCGTAGCAAGTGTCTTGCTGAGTGCGACGAAAACGGGTTTCCGCCCGCAATCGAGCCGGGGACCTTCTGCGTGTTCGGCACGGCGCCTGGGCTCGGCGGCAGCTGCTGCTCTTTCCTTCCTTACGAGATACCGTCGATTCGCGCAGTCGTTATTGCAAAAGATGTCACCAAAGGCAATCGCTTCGTTAGCGGCACTTTGCCTGGGCTCGGCGGCAAACACAGTAGAGGTCGCATGGCGGCGGCTGTTTCGCGCATTTCCAGGCCTCCAAGTCAGCGCTAAAATCCGACAACCAGTTCTGAAACCGTTTCATGTTTCATTTGAGCCATGTGCACCCTGCTGATGGAACGTTTGAAGTTGATTTAAATGAACACAGTAGAGATCGTAGCAAGTGTCTTGCTGAGTGCGACGAAAACGGGTTTCCGCCCGCAATCGAGCCGGGGACCTTCTGCGTGTTCGGCACGGCGCCTGGGCTCGGCGGCAGCTGCTGCTCTTTCCTTCCTTACGAGATACCGTCGATTCGCGCAGTCGTTATTGCAAAAGATGTCACCAAAGGCAATCGCTTCGTTAGCGGCACTTTGCCTGGGCCCGGCGGCAGCTCTACATGGAGGCACCAGCAGCCCAGCCAGGCCGCCGCCGGCACCGGTGCGCCACAGCGCAAGGAGCCGGCGGCCGCCCTGCAATGCCCCTGTCGTTGCATATTCCACCCGCCACATATCCTCTCCATGTCTGACTCACTACCCCAAATGACACTGCAGTCGACGTGCTTATTACTATCGCTTTTGGAAGAACCAAGGCGCAGTATTCTAGTGTCGAACCGGTACTGCAAATTGGGATTAAGCAAAAATTTATTGTGTGGTCGAGCGACAGCCTCGGCTCGCTCTTCCTACATGATCGCTTCTTGTGCGGAATAATTCCTAGCTCGCCGATGGCTTCAGAGTTGGTCTTCTCGAAGTTTTGCTTTCGCAATGCATTCCGCAATCTTTTCGTTATGAGTGGTGTGCTTCGGTTACCCGACTTTCTTGTGTTTAGTGCGTTTGGCTTCTCTTAACCCTTAGCCACCGCTTGCCGAAATTTCCACACTATCATCTGTCGACCTGCAGAGCTCGATGAAGGCCTCGCGGCCGTTCCTGAGCTCGTGGAACGGTCGAATCTGTAGTTGTTTCCAGATCTCTCCCACACAACGGCCTCCCAGAAGCTTGGATTACAGAAGTACGCCACTACTCCCAGCCGGAGATTCACGATTGAAAGCAGAATGACATGATTTACACGCAGCTCCGAAATTTTTTTTTTTTTTTTTTTTTGTGTCTGACCTACTTTGAAAGACTTTGTAGTCGACTTACTTACTACTATCGCTGTTGGAAACCAGGTGATAACCGCACAGTATTTTAGAGACGATCAGGTAATGAAAATTTAGAATAAGTAAAACAGTATCAAAAGAAGTTGTGTGGTGGAGCAGCACATGCAATTCACGCTTCCTAGATAATCGTTACTGCATAGAATAATTCTTTTGTCTGCGGCGTCTTCAGTATCCGTCTTCTGGAAGTTTTGCTTGCAGTATATTGTGCAATCTTTTCGTTATGAGTTGGTGCTTGGTTTCCCGATGTTCTTTTGTTTAGTGCATTCGCCTTCTCTTAACCCTGAGAAACCACATACCGAAACTGAGGCACTGCCGGCTGTTCATAAGCAGTGCTCGATGAAGTTATTTCGCTTTTTATTCGTTGCCTTTAATATTCTTCTCATCAGTGGTGAGTGCTGCCTGCAGAAAGCGTTTATCTTGCGAATTCGCGTGAAAGTTTGTGTTCCCTGTGAGGCCCACTACTTGGGATTAACTTGACTGCTCCAGCCAGGTGGCTCGTTGGTCTAGGGGTATGATTCCTGCTTTGGGTGCAGGAGGTCCCGGGTTCAAATCCCGGACGAGCCCTGCCATTTTGACCGTGCTGAAGAGTAGGTGGAACTCAGCCCCGGTTGCAGCTCCTCAATGAAGAGTTGACGCCTGTTATAGCACGTGGATATAACAAGAATGCGGCACCAGTAAAGTACGTAGGTGGAATTCGGTAGAAAGGCAGACGGTAATTTTGCATGCAACGGAAAACAAGGTTGTCTTTGCGGGATATGTGCACCGTGAGTGGAGATTCAGCTTAATTGTGCGACAGTCTACCCTCATCTTACTAGCGACGGCAACAACCAAGGGGTGGCATGTAAGATTGAGCGTGGCTAAGAGTTTCTCATTATTAGTTTGCATCACACTTTGACAGAGCTGTGACAAGGCGAGTAGGGTGAGCTCAGGAAAGCCAGTAGCAAGCGCACTTGAAGTAGCCCTGAAGAACCGGATTATAAATTTTGCCTGCCATAATGGAGCTAGGGGCGTTCTCAGTTACCAAATACCGGTGCAATAAGAGAGCAACAGTATTTGACAGTAAAATGACGCCCTATCCGTCTAGCATACAACATTGCTTGTCTCTGCATACGCGGACGTGAGGTCATCTCGGAAATGAAATCCGAAATGTAGATTAAAATTGTTGTGTTCCCGCCCGGGATCGAACCGGGGACCTTCTGCGTGTAAAGCAGACGGGGTAACCGCTACACCACGGAAACAACGGTCATTTTCATGTACCACCCGGAGACTCGTAATAGCAACAGTTTCTCTTCTGTGTTAGCAAGGGCATCGGCTACGAGCTCCCTCCGATTCGTGAAGTTCCTGTAGTAAAAGACGTCGATGGAAACAATCCAACCGCGACAGACAGGGAGAACGCTGGCTGAGCTGCAGCCCTACATGGTGAGGCCATCAAAGGTGGCGTCATTCACATGCAGTGCGTTTTCGGAACGAATAGGCTCGTTGGTCTAGGGGTATGATTCCTGCTTCGGGTGCAGGAGGTCCCGGGTTCAAATCCCGGACGAGCCCTTGCGTTTTGTACAACGGTGTGGTAACAAATCGCATGGCGGCGGCTGTTTCGCGCATTTCCAGGCCTCCAAGTCAGCGCTAAAATCCGACAACCAGTTCTGAAACCGTTTCATGTTTCATTTGAGCCATGTGCACCCTGCTGATGGAACGTTTGAAGTTGATTTAAATGAACACAGTAGAGATCGTAGCAAGTGTCTTGCTGAGTGCGACGAAAACGGGTTTCCGCCCGCAATCGAGCCGGGGACCTTCTGCGTGTTCGGCACGGCGCCTGGGCTCGGCGGCAGCTGCTGCTCTTTCCTTCCTTACGAGATACCGTCGATTCGCGCAGTCGTTATTGCAAAAGATGTCACCAAAGGCAATCGCTTCGTTAGCGGCACTTTGCCTGGGCTCGGCGGCAGCTCTACATGGAGGCACCAGCAGCCCAGCCAGGCCGCCGCCGGCACCGGTGCGCCACAGCGCAAGGAGCCGGCGGCCGCCCTGCAATGCCCCTGTCGTTGCATATTCCACCCGCCTCATATCCTCTCCATGTCTGACTCACTACCCCAAATGACACTGCAGTCGACGTGCTTATTACTATCGCTTTTGGAAGAACCAAGGCGCAGTATTCTAGTGTCGAACCGGTACTGCAAATTGGGATTAAGCAAAAATTTATTGTGTGGTCGAGCGACAGCCTCGGCTCGCTCTTCCTACATGATCGCTTCTTGTGCGGAATAATTCCTAGCTCGCCGATGGCTTCAGAGTTGGTCTTCTCGAAGTTTTGCTTTCGCAATTGAAACACGTATGTAACATAGCAGCGATGGCGAGGCATTGTAGCATCTGTGACCAGAGAGTATGCGCTTGACCGCGCGAGTGTTGCGAGCGGTTCTCAGTCTGTCAGTCAGTCGTTGCGAGTCTGTCAGTAGTCGTTGCGAGTCTGTGGCTCTGTCTAGTTGTCGCTATGCAGAGCAGTACTCTGTTAGTAGTCGTCGCGTGCAGTACGCTAATAGTCGTCATGCAGAGCGGTCGGTCAGTAGTAGCAGCCCAGTGCGGTTGTGTGATGTAGGCGGTCGGCAACACTGGTCAAGATGGTGAATAAGGTATACTATTAATTAATATAATCATTAGATAATGAAAAAATTTATTTATTGTAATCATTCTCCAACAAGTCCCGCAATAATAATTTTTTATTTCAGAATACAAGGTGATTGATGCAGGCTGTCAGACTGAACTACACATCTTAGTTTTAGTGATGAAATATGCTAGAGATAAGGAATAATTGTATAATGAGTAATGAAGTGATTTTTTGCAGATGATAATGAATACTGATGAATAATGATGAAGGATATGATGTTATGAATAATGAAGTTTTTCTTTACAGATGATGATAATAGTGAAGTTATGATGATATGGATAATGAAGTTTTTTTTTTTTTTACAGATGAGGATAATGTTGAAGTTATGTATTTATGCTACGTAGTTATTTAAGTATTTGTTGCAGTTTGCTTTGACAGCAGGTGTTACATTGCATAGTAGGATGACAGAAAGTTTTGGAAAGGACAGCTATGGAATACATTTTTATACACATTTCACTACCTGTTAATTCGAAGTTCACTACTTTTCAGCATAGTGTGCGTTTCTCCTTTCAGGTCAATAATCCGTTTTTGTATTTTTTCCAGGAGAAGCTTTTCATGATACTTACTAAACCTGTTAGTTATTATACCTGTTCTAGTACTTGCATTTTTATATTTTTACCCATTTGTGTCTATCATTTATAAATGTGATCACATATACTGCCTTGTTGCATGACCTTGCTACAGCTGACTCATGACGAATGACGTTACTTATCCTCATTTGCAGCAACAGGTCAAAAGCAAATAGTGTTATGTCTCAGCAATTAACTATCGATCCCAACGCAATGCATTGCTAACAAAAAAAAAAAAAAAAAAAAAAAAAAAAAAAAAAAAAAAATAATGTATTACCAGTCCCAAGTAGTGATACCAGTTTGAGAAAGTTCTGAGTAATGCTGACTAGCTCTGAATAGCATGTCACTTGAGTAATGACCTCTTAATGAGACTATATTCAAAATAATGCTTTGTCACTAGCTAATAACTGCCACTGTTTATTGTAATGATACTACTTATAATGCCTGTGATTATTAATGATTTGACTGTAATTAACTGATTTTAATAATGGCTTTGTAATGATCTGAATACTACTGAAGGAGGAACACTGTTTATTGTAATGATACTACTTATAATGCCTGTGATTTTTAATGATTTGACTGTAATTAACTGATTTTTAATAATGACTTCGTAATAATCTGAATAATACTGAATGATGATTCTATTCAATACTTGCTGGCCACTGAGTGCCAATAATTAATGTCACTTGAAGAATTGTTATTAATTATGCCATTAATTAGTCCTTTTTTTTCCATGTTGAGTTTTCATGTTTTGGTTAATGGCCAATGAGTGCCAATAATTTGTATCACTCAATGTATTATGTTAATGCTAGGCCAATAATTGACTCTCCTTTTCAATTAAGGCTTCTGATGAACATTATTCTGTCTTACTAAATATACTTTGTAACTGGCCAAGAACCGCCACTGTTTATTGTAATACGATTACCCATGATGCCAGCTAGTGATTCTTAATAGATTGTAATGACACATAATTAATTAACTATGGTACTGTTTAATAATGCTTTGTAATTAATTAAGGCTAATAATTCTTACTATATTGAAATGACAAATGATTAATTAATTAACTGTAATTAGACGAATGATTAATTAACGACAAATGATTAATTAACTGTAATTAGACAAATGATTAATTAACGACAAATGATTAATTAACTGTAATTAGGAAAAGGCTAATGATTATTGGAATGACAAATGATTAATTAACTGTAATTAGGAGAAGGTTAATGATTCTTAATTATACTCTGTAACTGAAAAGAATGCGATTATTTCATAATGCTTTGTAACCAGGAAAAGAAGGCTACTGATTCTATGTAAAACAATTAATGAACATTTTTCTGTAATACTACATACTTGGTACAGAAATGTTCAATAACTGGGCTATGAATGCCACAAACTATCAATGAAGACTGTAATTGTCGATATTATGTGACTTGATGTCCTTCACCTCATAAGCTGACTACCCTGAATTACTGCAATGTCCATTTGTCCTGTTTATCCTAGTGATCATGGAGCACTATATTTGGTTTTTGCACTAATTCTACGTTGGTGTGCCTTGTAAGAGTGTGGTGTTGACACGACATGCTGTCCACCACCATGAGCGATGAAGACATTATTATGGTCCCACTGTTTGGTGTACGTAATGTACTGCCAAAATGAAAACATGGAACATTACTACGACAGTTCAGTGTCTTGGCTACACTGATAAATTCTGATGGGAAAAGAACTTCAAGTTGTGTCACTTGGTGTTGTACTTCTGTGGAAAGATATGGACTTTCAGAGCAGCTGTGTGCAATCTAAAGTGCTACAACCATGATGCAATCCTTCCCTTTCCTATCCTGGTTCTTGTCACATAAAGAAAAATTTTTTTTGGTAACATCATTTATGTTCATAGGTTATACATTTTTCGATTTGTTGAACTCCAGTGCGAGTACACTTATGGCACTGGTCGACATGATGTTTGCCATTATGTTTATTTGTTGTGAAAATGCTAAAGACATTTTTCAGTGCATGTGCACTTTGGACATGATTTTCTTGCCATTATGTTTATTTATTGCGAAAATGCTAAAGACATTTTTCGATTTGTTCTGAAGTACAGTATATGTACACTCTTGTCTTTTATATTGTATATACATTTTTTATTTTCTGAACTACAGTGCATGTGCACTCATGTCACTTGTCAACATAATATTTTTTGCCAGTCTGTTTACTTGTTCTGAATATGCTAAAGAATTTTTTCAGTGCCTGTGCACTTTGTTATCTGTCAAAAAATTTATATATACATTTTTCTGATTTGCTACTATGTTTTGTATTCACATTTTGTCTTTGTCTGATATATTTTGTACTTAGTGCATGTGCACAACATTTAAATATTCTGTAAGTTGTAGGATTTTGTTAATTAAAGAAAAATTTTGCCGCGCTTGGCAAGTCCAAATGACTCACCATCGCTGCCAAATTTTTGCCCCCCCCAGTGGAGGGTTATGAAACACGTATGTAACATAGCAGCGATGGCGAGGCATTGTAGCATCTGTGACCAGAGAGTATGCGCTTGACCGCGCGAGTGTTGCGAGCGGTTCTCAGTCTGTCGAGTAGTCGTTGCGAGTCTGTTGAGTAGTCGTTGCGAGTCTGTCAGCAGTAGTCGTTGCGAGTCTGTAGCTCTGTCTAGTTGAGTGCAGTACTCTAGTAGTAGTCGTGCAGTGAAGTATGCTAATAGTCGTCATGCAGAGCGATCGGTCAGTAGTAGTAGCCCAGTGCGGTTGTGTGATGTAGGCGGTCGGCAACACTGGTCAAGATGGTGAATAAGGTATACTGTTAATTAATACAATTATTAGATAATGAAAAATTGTAATTATTCTGCAACAAGTTCCCCAATAATAATTTTTATTTCAAAAGCATTTTTTCAAAAATTTAATTTTTTATTGAACTAAAGATCTCGTTGCACTTCCCATTTCATTCCACTTCTTTTGAAGAAAAATTTCACTAGAATCACAAAAAAAAGAGAATATTATTATTTGCAATGCAGTTCCTCCAAGCGGTGCGCAACAACAAGAGCAGAAATGTGACATCCATTTATTCTGAGGTAAGACTTTAATTCTGATTGTTTTACACGGGGCCAAAGACCGATATTTCGGTTTAATTGAATTTTCTTATCACTGAATGGACTTTAATTTTTGGTGAAGAATTTATATCTGAGTCAGATTGCGAATTTCACATTTTGTTGCCATTGTCAGTACATTTCATTGTGGGCAGGTTACGCATAGAGCAATGTCCATCAGCATTTCTAATTAGTATCGTCCTTTCTTTTAAAATTTTTGTGGGGAGGTTACACTTGGCTCCCATTTGTATTAAGTATTGTCATTTTCCTTTTAAATTTCGGTGGGGAGGTTACACAATGGATTCCGCAATCTTTTCGTTATGAGTGGTGTGCTTCGGTTACCCGACTTTCTTGTGTTTAGTGCGTTTGGCTTCTCTTAACCCTTAGCCACCGCTTGCCGAAATTTCCACACTATCATCTGTCGACCTGCAGAGCTCGATGAAGGCCTCGCGGCCGTTCCTGAGCTCGTGGAACGGTCGAATCTGTAGTTGTTTCCAGATCTCTCCCACACAACGGCCTCCCAGAAGCTTGGATTACAGAAGTACGCCACTACTCCCAGCCGGAGATTCACGATTGAAAGCAGAATGACATGAGCTACACGCAGCTCCGAAATTTTTTTTTTTTTTTTTTTTTTGTGTCTGACCTACTTTGAAAGACTTTGTAGTCGACTTACTTACTACTATCGCTGTTGGAAACCAGGTGATAACCGCACAGTATTTTAGAGACGATCAGGTAATGAAAATTTAGAATAAGTAAAACAGTATCAAAAGAAGTTGTGTGGTGGAGCAGCACATGCAATTCACGCTTCCTAGATAATCGTTACTGCATAGAATAATTCTTTTGTCTGCGGCGTCTTCAGTATCCGTCTTCTGGAAGTTTTGCTTGCAGTATATTGTGCAATCTTTTCGTTATGAGTTGGTGCTTGGTTTCCCGATGTTCTTTTGTTTAGTGCATTCGCCTTCTCTTAACCCTGAGAAACCACATACCGAAACTGAGGCACTGCCGGCTGTTCATAAGCAGTGCTCGATGAAGTTATTTC